>NC_048435.1:2817686-2929529 GCF_004353265.1 Vitis riparia | reverse complement strand
TTTGTTAAAGAATTAATAATAAAAAATGTATTTAAAGAAAATTCAATTTCAACTTGAAAGTAATTTAATACAAATTTCACAAATTAATTAAAATATATTTTCTTTTTAATTTTATCAAAATTTTAGTTTTACCATGTGAAGTAATTAATAATAAAATGTTTTTATTGAAAAAAGTTAAAATTTAATGAAAAATGATAAAAACAAAAAACAAAAAACAAAAAATTTGAATACATTTATCATATTTTGTTTTAAGTGGTTAGTAAGATTTTGAAATGATTTAAGTCTGAAAGAATTTGAAATTTATGTTAGGTTTAACACTAGAATTTATCATTTCTTTTCCCTTGTACCGTTTTTAGCTATTTAATTCCTACTAAATTAGAATATAATTATCCATATCTATCCGATATATAAAAAAAACTGATGGAAAATTTGTAGTAATATTGGTAAAAGATTTTGTATTTTTTATTTATTTTAAAAGTAGTAATTTATATATATTTACACATTAAATTTATTTTCATGTTTATCAAATCATGATATATATATATATATATATATATTAAAAATGACTTGTAAATAAAGATTATGAATTGTAAATTTTATAAATATAATAATATTTAATTTTAGGTCATAAAGGAAATAATTTGAGAAGTGGTACACAAATTTTATGAATTTTAAATTTTATAAATATAATAACATTTAATTTTAGGTCATAAATGAAATATTATGAGAAGCGGTACACAAATTTCTTTTATAAATAAGAGATATCTGATTAGGTAAAATCAAAATTAAATTCGACGAAGAAAATTAAGAATATGTTTTCATAATCTCTCAATCTAATTAAAAAGGTGAAAGAACATATGCATAAAAGAAATTTTTACGGAGAGAATAAGAGATACAAATATTTCATTGGGATGAAGAGCAACTCTACGATCATCAATATTATTATATTCTTAAATAATTATAAAGATTTTTGAATAAAAAACATTAGTTTTTTAAAACTATTAATTAAATTTTGACTATTTGTGTTTAAGTAATTTTGTATCAAGAAACAATTTAAATGTAAAATTTAAAAAATGTGTCAAATATTATGATACAGGGTTTGAAAATAAAGATTTATATGTTATAATAACTATAATAATATTAAAAATAAAAATAGTTTTTGAATTTAGTTTTCTCCTATATCTCATTTTAAAATGTCAATTTAAAATACAAATGTTTAGCTATTTTGAAATTAAAAACTTAATTTAAAATTAAAAAACTATTTAATATAAACTTTAGAAATGAAATAATACGTGACCATGGAAAGCATGGTTGGAGTTTTGATATAAAAAGGTTGTGTTCACGTGGAAGTGGCCGACATTTTGTTGAATTGAGAAAGTGATCATGATTAATGTGTGTGGCATGCCAAAATCATTTGGTTATTGTCATGAAAATTGAAGCAAATTAAAACAGTGGAGTTTAAGACAAGCCTCTTTACATTTTAGAATTAGGGTATCTTGATTGGAATATGCCTTAAATAAAAAACAAACTATTAAACAAATTTGAATAAAATAAAATATTTTAAAAGTTAATTATAGTAATATATATATATATAAATAAATAACTTCTAATCTATTTTTTTTCGATATAAATATATAGCAACACTTATATTTAGGCCATGTTATCACTTATGGTCATTTTGCAATAACTATTGATATATTACTTACATTTTTTTTTTGTTATTTTATAAGTTTGTTATGTCACGTTTAATTTCTTAGATATAACATCAAATAGAATTAATGGTAAAATAAGATTTTTTCAATATTTGGTTAACAGTAAAATAAAATGTATTAGTTCATCTCTTATTTTATCTCATGTTTGATCAATAATAATATAGAATACATGATAAAATAAAATGATTATTTATTCATTTTCTCAAATTCATTGATTTAATTATTTTATTTCCTTGTCTTTGTTTAAATTTAAAATAAAAGTGAAGTTACAATTGTTTACAATAACCTTGGTAAGAAAAATGAATGCTATGTTGCATGGTGAGTCGGGTTATTGGCCTTAGGACCATCATAGTTGTTATAATGAAATAATTGACTATTTACTAATTCTAAGATCTAAAGATTTTTCTTACTTTGATGATCAAAGGTCTATCGATGAGTAAGTCACATCTAAAGATTGATTTAAATCTAAAACCTAATTTTGCAACTGAGTTTAGATGTAAAAAATTTATAGAATTAACCTTAATCCTTTGTTGTTTCAACAATTAAACACTAGATTCATTTCATTCGTGCCTAATTGATCTAAATGGGTTATCCAATGATTAAGGGAAAACCAAACATTATCATAAATAAGTTAAATATCGATTGCTTCTTAATTGAGACAAACTACAAAAAGAATTTAATCATTAGATCTAGACCTCAAAACAAAATTTTGGATGAAAATTTACAACTATTTTATAATTTCTTAAATCAATCATCCATTTTGCTTGCTCATTCCTTGGGTTAACCAATCATGGTGGAGATTTTTTTTTCTTAGATGTCGTGTCTGATCACAAGAAAATAAAAGGAATAAGAAAAAAAATGGAGGGAAAAGTACAAGTAAATTCAAATTCAAATAAATTTGAGTTTTAATAAGATCAAAAAGTCGGAATCTAGAATTCTCTAAAAGTCTCCCACTCCTAATTAAAAAAACCAAGAAACATGTGAAAATCCCTATGCTATTACCCTAACAAATAATATAAAAGTTACAAGTGATAAAAATCAAGGCAAGATTACATCGACGTGAGTAAGAGTTCAAAAGAGAATCACATCAAAAAATGATTTGAAAGGCTAAAGGAATTTCATTTGGCTTTAAGGAAAAATGATGGTGACGTGTAGAAGATTTAAAGTGAAATTTTGCTTTAGTTTCAATACTTATAATATAAAATTGATTTGAGTTTTGTGTAGATGAAGTGATTTTATTTACAAAATCAATATGGGCCTTGGAGAGATCAAAATTTCACTTTTCAAATAATGTAAAAATCAACATGGAGCTTAATTCACATGTCAAAATCAAAATTTGAAAGTGAAATGCGAAATTTAGTTGCCATAGGAAAACAAAATTTAGATTTAACCTATCAAAATCATTTTAGAAATCAAAATTGGAATCCAAATGTTGTTGTCCTAAAAATGTTTTAATAATCGCAGAATTGATTTGACTTCCTTTATATCTCTTTCTTCCATCCAATTTAGTGAATTTCAATCTTGATTATAGCTTAACTCTTTTATTTAGGAGCTTTCATGGCCAAATTCTATAGATTATAAAACTAAGTGTACCTTATATATTGATTTAACAATCCTAAATTTTCACTATATATGGAAAAATATATCATTTTAAAAAGTTTATAATTTTTTTTTATAATCAACAAAATTTGGCATTATACACCACTTTATACACCCATGTAAAACCAATATATAGTGAAATACACTCCTCATAAAGTCCCAATTTTTTTTTTGTCTGGTCTAATCACTTTATACACCCATGTAAAACAAATATAGGCTATGTTGTTATCATTATTCAACAAAGTATGCTCAAATCATATTTACCTTAATAGTTCTAAGTCATAATTGATAATGATCTTAAGTATTTAGAGGTTAGTATAAAATCTAAAATGTAGAATGAATTAAGTCATATTTAGAATAAAGTTGTTAACCTTTAAGTAGTAATTTAGCTCTTTAACATATTTTTTTGTACTCTCTTTTAGACCTCCTTTAATTTCATTCTTATTCTTAAATTTGATTGATAAAATATTAAAATTCTTGCATATTGATATGATTATATATGTAATCAAATTAACAATATCAAATATTTTTCTTTTAGGGTATGTTTACATCTTCCTACAAAATGAATTACAAAAACATTTCGAATTTGAGAAAACGCTTAGGATGACCATCAGTTTTTGAGAGTTTATATTTTCCATTTTCCTATGATTTATAATTTTCATGTAAAACCGATAAGGGTAGAGATACAAAATTTTCTTTCATTTTCCTTCGTACCAAACACGTGCATGGACGCGGCTTCAGCTTGTACAATGTACAGTAGAGTGTTGTACGTGGGGAGGGAGCAAATCTCGTGGGTAGTGCAGGGAACATGGAAAAAAGGACGTGTCAGGTTCACTCTCAGCCGTCCAATCTCAATCAACCGGTCCTTAATGAATCTTTGACCACCCTTTATTCTAGATTCGCTTTCACTGTTCCCCCTCCCCCACCTACGCCCTCCTAACACATTCCCAATGAATCTCTATCGTACATCTAACCTCGTATCATAATACGGTGCTCCGCGATTTACGTCCAATATTCGACACGTGCCTAGTACAGTCCCCCAATATTATAATATACGAAGATCACGTCGTCTGCCATCTCAGCATCTCCAAATAACGTGTAAGGTACAGATGATAGACACGTTTGAGAAGTGGGCCCAGGGAAGAGGAGTGGATAACGTGGCAACAGTTACCAAGTGTGACATCTGTGGTCTGAGCAGGTTGGGTGGGTGGGGTTTTTTTAGATCACGTGGCTGGAGTTGATTGGTTGACTTGGATTAGAAGAATGAGGTGGGCGTGGAATCCGGTTCGTGCCGGCTCCTGCTCAGCCCTATGGGTCCTATGAATATCTCTAAAGATTTTATTTGGAATGAGAGGAATTTATTTTTTTGAAAAAAAATAAATTAAAATAAAAGAATAAAAGATTTTCTGTGGTAGGGCTATGGCTGTAGGTGAGACTTTAGGATTATTTTGTGGCTATATATTAGATCTACAGTTTTGACAAAAATAGTGAATTGAATTTTAGATTTTCCAACTCTTACCATGTTTGGTTATGGAAAATTTTAGGAAAAAAAAAAGAAGCTTTTACTTAATTTTAATTACATATGACATTTTAAATATTCTTGTTAGTAAAATCAAATATAAGAAATTAATTTTATTTAATATTTTTTTAATGTTTTTTGAAAATCAAATTTAACCATATATTTAATAAATAAACGTTTTTTTAAATCATTTTTCTCATATTTTATATGATTTTTGACATTCAATAATTAGCCAAATTTTTTATAATTTTTTTTGTCCTGATTATCTTACTAGATTTTTAATAGTCTTATTAAATTTAAGTTGAAAATAAATAAAATTAAGCTATAAAGAAATCAAATATTATTATAGAATTAATTAAAAAATAAATAAAAATTTACACTGCTTTTAATTATTGGTCGTATTTTACGGAAAGTGTGGTTAAATTTGACACGAAATGGTTTAAGAAATAAAAAGATTCTGAAAAGAGGGAGAGGAAAAGTGAAGGGCTGAAAGCATAGGGGAAAGGAGGGTGATTCACATAAATGAATGAATAAATAAATAAAAGGGTCTAAAAATAGGGAAATTTAAAAGAGGGTGGGCTATATGATTGAAGAGCGGAGAGGGACACGAGCGTGTTGAGTGTTGACTGAAAAAGCCAGACTCAATCCTAATTCCTAAGCTTGTAAGCTCTCTAACCTTCTCTTACAGCCCATCTCTGTCTCTCTCTCTCTTTCGGTCATTCTCTCTCACTCACGCTCGTTCCCGTCAAAGTCCAAAGTCCTAAGAAAGACACCGTCTTTTTCCCCAAATTCCGGGCGACCTTTAAACACCAAGACAAAAGTGTGTGCATTTTGTGTTTGGGGAATGTGCAAAATTCTATATCTCACCATCTCTACACTTCTTAACCTCACCCCCCCAAAAAAAAAAGAGTGATGAGGGCCCCCACCCACCACTCCCCTCAACTCATAGTTCTTTCAATTTTTATTTTTACTTTTTTGTTTTTTTTTTGACAACAAAACTAATCCATTTTAAGTAACTCCCTCTCACTCCCCACCACCCATGTCCTTTATCAAACTCCACTCCTCCAATCCAACTGGCTCTCACTTCTTTTAAGATGGGGCCTTGACTGACCCTTCTTACTCTTCAAATGCCATATTTTCAGAGCTAACCTTCCATCCAAGGAAACACTAGTACCCCTCACTTCCTTCCTTGTCTCATTAGGGATGCTTTTCTTTTCTTTTCTTTTCTTTTTACATGGAATTGATAGAAATTTGAGAGAGAGAGAGAGAAAAAAAATCATCCCATGTGAAATTAGGACATGGGTGTTCCTGTTGAAATTACTATGTCTTCAATTAAAGAAGATGGGGATTGAGTGAACTAATGATATCAATATCTATGTTTCTTAAACCCCTTTAGTGGAGGAGTCAAGGGTCATAGATTCTGAGTCCATCTAATGCTGAAAAGAAAAGGATATGATAAAGTAGTTTATATAAAATTAAATTATAGTTAAATGATGAATCATTTTGTCCTCTCCCACTCCTTGTATTTGTCTCATCACCATCCTCATATGTTTCCCTTTCTTCATTTGTTTAGGTTTATTGGAAGCATTATAAAATGGGTGTGGGCCAAGACAGTGCCAGTGGCAAAAACATTGTGCAAATTGGAAAAGCTAAAAGAAAAAAAGAGGTTGACCCATTTGATTATCACTAGTTTATGTTGTTCCCAAGGCCATTTTGGCATGTGAAGCCTAATCAGAAGACAATAAATTTAAAATCTTTTCCTATTGAAACTGCTAATTTAAATGGATTAGTCCCCACTCATTGTTTTTGTATGGGCAGTTTTTTGATTCATTTTGCTTTTTTTCCCAAGTGTTCTTTCAGCTCTTGATTGCTCTTTTGACTATAGCCTTTTCTATTCACTTTTGGAGATCAGACAGAGGCTTCTTGTCCCCCTTAATCAAACTTTTCACTGAATTCTAATCACTCAAAAACTCAGAAAAAATACCCCCAACTCTTTCCAAGAACTGTTCATTTTTCTCCAAAGCAAAAAAATATGATCCTCTTGGTGGTTAATCCATTCTCAACTTCATTTTTTTTACATTGTTGGACTATAAATAGAACCTCAGATGATGACCAAAAAAAAATACCCTAAAATTTCAGAAAATGGGACAGACCAAGCAGAGGTTTCTTGAAGTTTCCTGAGGTCTTCTAAAAGGTCTCTCTGCATACTGACAGTTGGGTACCCAAGAATACCATAATGAGACTATGGTCAAATTCTAGAATTGGTAATGCATAAGATGAAAACCATATGATTTCTACTATAGGGGAGCCATAATGATAAAATCACAATGTGAAGCCAGCCCTATAAAAACAGACAAACAAAAAATGGCCAGAACTTTGACTTATGTAGCCCTTTATGAAGGGACCCTTTTGTCTTGGAACTCTGATGTGGGGTTGTTTCCATGATACAAGACAGAGCACCCTGAAAAACCTATCTTTATTTCTTGGATAAATTTCTGTTTAGTTGGAGTAACCTTAACTGCTCCCTTTGAAAACCATGTACTTCCAACAAATTTGTTTGATTTATTTAGCATAGAATGCGGAAACAACATGTGCATATAGGGGTGGGTTCTTCATACAAAGACATATTCCTATTACTGCTAAATTTTCAAATTCAAATGTAGTTTAATCCTACCTTTCAGTTCATAGTTCCATAGCTCAATGGGGTTGATGGGGGTTTAGCAGAATTCTGAGTTGATCAACATCTTCATTTAAATTAATCGGGCTTTTACCCAATCCAATAGCCTGTACAGACATGATCAATCCCTTAGCTCATTAATAATCAACAGCAGTGCCCATCCAAATGCATGTCTATGAGTTGATTTTATGAATATGAATCAATCATATCCCGTGAACCATGGACTTTCAAATCATGGTTACGCCTTTAATAGAAGAGAAACAGAACATAAATTATAGACACTTGTTGGAACTTGGGGACTATTGTAAAGAAAGAAAAGCAAAACTCAGAAAAAGGGCAGTTAGAAAACCTTCATAATAAGTTTTCTTTTTTTGACAACTGTAGGGAATCTTTATTTTTCACCTATTAAGTTACCGGGTCATAATGATTTGAATTGAAAGACACTTGGATTTAATAGAAATGAGAAAAAGAAAGATTTTTTAAAAGTGGGTGGAAAGGGAAGGATGGTGTTTCAATGAATGACATCTGCAATGTCCTTTTCCTTCTCCCCATGATCATATCAGTCTTTAAAAGAGTTCCCAGAGCTTCTTCACTCCTCCATTCACAATCACAACATTCCACTTCTCTGACCTTCTACACTTCCCTTTCCATCCATAGCTCCAATACTTTCTTTTAAATTTTTTTCTTCACTACACCTTTTAAAGTTTTCAACAAAATAGCAATGTCCAGTTCCAAAACCCTGGATAAACCCTTGAGAGGCTTGGATCCAAGCCTGGTCCAAGCTGGGTTTTCTCTAATTCAGAGGAACACATCCACAACTCAACCCAATGAGAGAAGAGGAAGGAGAAAGCAGGCGGAACCAGGGAGGTTTCTTGGAGTGAGAAGGCGACCATGGGGGAGATATGCTGCTGAAATCAGAGACCCCACTACCAAGGAGAGGCACTGGCTGGGTACTTTTGATACTGCTCAAGAGGCTGCTCTTGCTTATGATAGGGCTGCCCTTTCAATGAAGGGTACCCAAGCAAGAACCAACTTCATATACTCTGACAACACTACTTTCCACTCTCTTCTTACTCCTTTTGATGTTCAAACCCTCTTACCACCATCACAATTCCTCACTGCCAACCACACTAAGCAACCTTCCAATCATAACACTTCATGCCACCCTCATACTTCTCAAAGTGATCAGACCCCTACCCAATCCAATAATATTGAGGTGTGTGCTCAAACTTCATATGAGACACCACTTAGTAGTAATAACAATACTAGTAGTTTCTCTTCTCCACTGATTCTAACTCGGGCTACTTGGGCTGTATAGTTCCTGATAACTGCTTGAACCCTCCTTCCAGTGCCACTGGTTTGAACCACAATAACAGCAATTCCAATACTTCAAGTGATCAGAACTTTTGCTCAAAGAGCATGAATTTCCCTGAAACTGAGTTACAGTGTGGTGGTAGCAATACACTTCCTATAGATGCTGTTAATGCAGCTAGCCCTGGAGATTTTCCAAGCTTTGATGAACTCAGTGGGGATTCTGGGGCAATGAGCAGTCGTGGGAGCTGAACTCCAGTGAACTCTCGGCCATGATCAACAACCCATTGATGGTGGAGGATGGATGCATGGGAGCTTTGTATCCAATGATGGACAACCCCACTTATGGGGTAATGTCTCAAGCTGCAGCTTCAGTGACTTGCTCTCCATCACTTCCTCCTTTTGGTGATGTGGTTGACTTGGGCTATTCACTCTTTTGAAGGCCGGTAGGAGTACATCATTCAGAAAGGGTACTAGTCATTCCCCAATTACATGCACTTGTCTTTCTTATGTTTTTGGTTCTTTTGCAACTCTTTCTGTTACTGTAATTACACCAAGGACTTCCCACACTGGTGTGTGGGGGTGTGGGGGGAGTGGGTGTGTGCGTGTGTGTGTGTGTGTGTCAGAGAGAAAGAAGGGTTTGGAAAGTCTATTTTGGGTTCTGCAAGACATAACGAGGGCTGTTTGAGAAAAAGATGCATTTGGTAAGTTTCAGGGAAAAGTAGTGTAATCCATTTGATTGTAAGCTGTCTTCTTCAATATTAGACATGGAGATGTTGGAATGCATGCATGATGTCTCTCCCTTCCAGGCTGCTTGCCTCTTCTTTTTTCTCCATAAACCTTCACCAAGGACCCATGCAAGCACATAGGTTCCTATGGAACTGCACAAAATCATGCGTCCATGTAGCCACTCCAAAATAAATAAATATCATAAAATCATTAAGCACACCATAAAGATGAACATATGGGTCAAACCAAAGTTTCGCTATTGATTTCATGGTTTAAGGATTAACAAAGAGGTGGAGCGCTTGATTTGTGTGTCTCATCCTGTCAATTTGAAGAAAGAGGAGTAGAATAATAAACTTGGTCCAGGTGTTTTCTTCTTTGAGTAGTCTATATTTAGACTCTCAATGCATTTTGATCAAATTGTGCCATCTTTTTTGGGATTATTCCTTTCCAGACTTTGATTTTTTTTTTTTTTTTTAGTAAAGATGAAAGGTTGAGCATTTAGTCGCATAGCCGATAAGATAGCGATGGCAAAATCATGACCAAAATCAAAATCAAAATCAACCACGCATCATCAGTATTCATTTAGATGATCTGCAGAGGTCCATTGGTGGCATTGATCCCATGATGTGAAGTTTTGGTGGAGCAATTGGTCAGTGATGACCATTGAAGCATTCTCCCATCTCAAAACTTGAGATGTGAACCAACTGAACAGATTAATAGGGCTAGCATCATATAAATAAATCCAACAGTAAATCATCTCACTGCGTTCCTTGCAGTTTACCTACCAACTTTTTTATCCGCCACCAATTTCTATCTCCAATAGATAGCAAGGATTGAACCCAATTAGTAGTGTCGATTCTCAACAAGAAATTGGTAAAATATGGCTCCAGAAATTATACTGATAGATAAAAAGTGCTTCTTCATCTAGTTGCTGCTAGATACAAATACCCAATCCGCAGAAGAAGTGTCTATCCAGAATTTAGAAGTTTGGTCTGTAGATTTCATTTTATTATGTATTGCACCTGTCAATAACAAATCTGTATGAAAAAGCTGAGGACACGCTTTTTATAAGCAGGTGTGATGATTCTAAATTTCTACAGGAACATCACCCTCACAAGCCGATAATATTCAAAAGTTAAAGAAAGGAAATTCCCTATTTGCTGAAGGCTTGGGAGAAGCAATTCAGCATTTTGGCATATAAAAGTAAAGCTTACAAAGTTCCAATCTTACAAATAGATGGACGAATAAAAGAGGGAATAATGTTACAATGTGTTTTTCTTCACATTTTTGTATTTGATAATCATAATAAATTTATCAAGAGAAAGTCAAGCAATTCACTTCTCACAGCATATATGTATCTTATCCTAAATAAGGTAGCATTGTTATGCCCCCTTGGAGTCTCTGAATTCCTTTTCTTTTTCACAATGAAACCCTGACAAAAAGAGGGGAACATAAAACACCTTCAAATTCATTTTTAAGTCGAATTGGAAGCTTGTTCCCAAATCTAAAGAGGAACTACAAAAAGTAGCCATGAACACACGTCACTGTAAAAGGAAGGAACTCTATGGGACTGATCTTTTTGGTTTTGAAATAAGATTAGGGCACAAAAACACAACAGACTCCAAAAAAATTGGAGAGTGGATGCGGATTTGTCTAATGGGCAATGGGATTCTTTCGTGGTTATTCAGAAGCAAGGTGGAAGGCTATATGGGTTTTGCTAAGACTTTTGGGGGTTGAATATGGCTTATTCAAGATGAAAGAGATGGCCATATGGAGATTATATGAACACAATGACCAGAGCTGACGTGTGCTAGATCTAAATTGTGGAACCATGATAATTGAGAAATGGAGCCTCCTATTTGAGGACTTGCATAAAAATATAACGTTTCATGAAAATTGACCAAAAAGAGGGATAATGAGGAATTGCTTGAAATTTTTGCTTAGCTTGCAGTATGAGCTTCCGAACTACTGCTGCCAGTTGAAGGACCAGAACTCTGAACAGGCTGTTGGGTACTAGAATGACCAGGCCCACTCTTTGAAAAAATTGAACCAACTGAACCACTAGATGTACTCATAGAAGATGACATTCTGGTTGAAAGAGATTCCTTGCTAGATCCTGAAATAAGTTCTGGCCTCAAATCCGAAGATGAAGACGATGGTGCAAGTGTACCCATAGAAGATCCCACAGGGTAGGGAGCAACTGGCATATCAGCCAGAGATGATGCAGATGGACTATAACTCAGTGTTCCCATTGGGTGATCAAATTTGCATGTGGGCCCAAACTTGCATATTCCACGTTGTGCATAGTGAGTGCATTGGGGTGCACCCTGATAATCATATAAGAAGGTCAGATGCATGACAAGACAAGAAGATATTCAATTAACACACGCATGTATAGAACAAATGCCATGAAAGTGAATCAGCATATTGGTTGATTAGTGAAAATAACTGAAATTTTGATAACCCAAATAAACATATGGTAGATGCAGAACCTCCCATAACAAGCATATTTTAATGCTAAAAATTTCATCACCAGGGATGTGAAGACAACATGTTAAACACACACACACACACACACACACACACAAAGAGATGCACGTTAAAAAAAATATGTAAGGTAGCATAAAGAAATAATGAAGGGAAAAAAAAAAACCCAAGTTAACAATGAAGGGAGAAAGAGGAGTGTGTGGAAAGTGGAGCTAGAAAAGATGTCATCCACAGAGAGCAAAGATTACCATAAGAAGATATAATAATGCAATAATATCTGAATAAGTAAACTAATCTAGCATGTCTTAGCATATCAGTTAGCATAAAAGTAGAAACCGAAGTAATAAGGGTAGTTCCATATGGGGCAGGCCTTATAAATATAATTAAATGTTGTATATGTGGATGGCACAATTATATCATTAACTTTTTTGTCTTGGTCTTAATTATGCAAAGATGGGAGACATCAGGGAGTACATTGCCAATAGAATTAGAACAGGGTAACAAAGGGGATGTGCTTCAGGACAAGCAAAGTAGAGGACAACCAAGAAACCATGAAATCAACATATCATCATAGCTAAGATAATTTTGAAGTTGGAAATTAGAAACCCAGGGAAGACAAATTAGAAATTAGAGAGGGGAAAAGCAGTCTCATTCAGAGATAAAATAGGGGAAGCTTCGCTACTCTCCTGTTAAATACCTCCAGTTAACAACAAATGCACTTCATCCACTCATCTCCACACCACAAAATTATTGACACCCACCATCGAGTGTATCCAAGCCTAAAATTATGATTCAGCTTTCAGTTTCCATCAAGTTTTGGAAAGTGTCAAATGTATAGGGAAACAAAAACAGAGTACATGGATAAGATGGTCAAAACTCAGCTAATCAAAGCTGATCTTTGAACATTCAATATGATAATCAGCATTGAACAGTTTGCACATGTCAAACCTGCACATAAGCAACTATGAGAGCAAGTACCAAAATTTACCTGGGATTTTATTAGAAAGCTGGCTAAGCATCTATTTTTATGACAATGATTATACCTAGGTGGCAACTCTATGTGCATGTTTATGCATCCTTTTGGAACATGGAATGTTTGATCTCATGCATTCACATGTGTATAAGAACCACAGCATTGTTCTCAACATCAGAAAGCACCCTAGATTATCACATAATTATGAATCTGAACTTTTAAATGAAGGCACAACAAAGGATTTGCACAACAAAAAGAAATGCTTATTGACATCCAATTGGTGTTGACACATATGGATCAATGTAATATAAAATAATGATCAATGAACCAATCAGTGATAAAGCCAAATATGACTCCATATTATTTTTTTTTGATAGATAAATATGACTCCATATTATATACCATCCATATTGCTTGTTCACTAGCAATAAAGAGCCTTGCTCTTTGGCACTCTCTTTCTTTGGTGCACATTAATAGATCCTTGCTCATTTAGTAGATGCCTTTTGGTATTTCTTGTTTTGATGCTGTGTATACTACCTGTATCCATTAGGTATGCTCCCTTTCTTTAGCATTCTTTAGTACATCCTCTGTTTGTTTATCAAAAAAGGAAAAAATAATAAAGAGCCTTGCCCTTCACAGTCATTTTTCTTAATTTAAAGTAATTGTCTGAATCATTGGCATTTATAATGCCACTCTGCATTCTTCTAGAACTAGAAGAAATCCAACATCCCTCTCTTGTTCCTAGACAATGACGTAGAAATGGGAAAAGGAATTAAGTTTTCAAGAAGAATGAGAAGAGCAGTCTTTTACTTTTGTATTAAAAATTAAACCCTCAAGTTTTATTAATCCTCTCCACTGTGTGCCTTGTACACAAATTCAGTAGAAGAGGAAGGCCAAATGGGCAGATTATAGAAACATTCTCTGCCTCATGATTCCCAAGCCAATTCACAAACACGTCAGCTTTGCTTGTTTTGACTTGCAAACAAGAGACAATGTTGAAAGATTTAAAAGATACAACAAATTCACCATGACAGACAATGAAGAATCAGATAATGACAAGGATAAGTACACCCAATAACTACAAAATATTCCTGAACAACCAACAGAGGATTTCATGCTCATTGCATCTTTGCATGCAAAAATCTCAAAGAATGAAGGCACTTCTTTATTTCTTTCTTTTGACAAAGAACAAGGATCACAAAGTCTTTAAGAAATAAAATTGGAAGCTTTTAACACAGGAAATCCTTTTTTTTTTTTAAGAATTCACAAAGGATGATGAATTCATGAGTGAGCTGACCTTGTGGGCTTTGAGAACCATGAACTCAGATTCTAAGTTGATGGTGCTCTAGTTGATGCCCTACCATCATGCTATGCAACTTATTGCAGCCACTGCTAGTTGGAAAGCGATGGGTGAACTTGAGAATTGACTAATCAACAATGAGATTAAGCGTTTCAAAACGTGAGAAATCTTCAGGAACAGAATAAGGTTATATCATCAGCAACATCCTTTCACCCAAAACAAGAAGAATGATGCTTAATGATGGCATAATGCAAATATTCAACTTGTCAAAGATATATTTGACTTGAAGGCTATTGAAACATGATTATTGGACCAACAGCCGAAGGCAAGCTATCCAATAGAAAAGAAACGCTCTCTGAAAATATAAAGTTGTATGATCGTGTTTGTACACATGTCAGTTCTGTATCATCGAACAATTTTCACCTTCGTCCTCTTGACAATACCCAAGAACACACCACCATAAACTCATTCAGTAAGTGTGACTTCAAAGGTGAGAATACCTTTTTTCCTCATTTCTCTTTTTGTCAGTCATTTCATCTTAAACATAACTATGAACTGCAAGTATTCTTTCTTTCAGTTTTCTCACTTTACTTATTCTCTTATTTTATTTTTCCTAATCTTCTCCGGTTTATTTTAAGCTGAAACCCCATCTCTCTAATTTTTCTCAACCTTTGAGGAAACTATAATTTCCTTGGTAGATATCTAAGAATTTCAAATGCCAGTTTGATTTGTTCTCTTTGTTTTCATTTCTGTCCTCTTTAAACTATATTCTCCCATGCCTTCTCAGTCAAAACCCATGAACTAGATTTCTCTCAACTTTAAAGCATATTTCACACTTCACAGTGACGATTAGCCAACACTGAAGTTCATCCACCTCCAATTGAAAGAGATGATAAGACAGCTACTTAAATTGCTCTTCAGCAAGCTGTTCAGGCAAAGCCTTCATACCCAAAAGATGGAGAAGTGGAGGTGATGTATGAGTATACGCTCAAGGCTAATCTTCATGCAAGTAACACACTTACTAGGAGGAGCAGACAGGATGCAGTTTGGGTCAATGAAGGTAAAGAATGCTTACTTGTAGCACAGAGTCCTGATGATGTTGAATTCAACCTCGCTTAATGCATATTTTCTATGTAAACTACATTGGAATAAATGCACATATAGAACATACTTATTTCCCTAATATACATCACCAAACATGAACAGACAAATAATTGCTGATTATTTAAATGAAATATCAGCTTTTAAAGATGTGTAAATTACTTATCAACAACAAAATCAAAATTTGCACCTATCATAAATTTCAGAAATTAGCAACTAGATCCTATTCATATCCTTCATGCTGTAGCCATGACTGCAAAAATTAATTTTGCATTCTAGTACTTCACTAAGCAGCATTCTTCTAAGCTTGTTCAAGAGGTGCACTTGTTTGTTTATCTAACTAGTGTGCCCATAATGGATTCTCATATTTTATATTTTTTGTTTCTCCTCTCGGACATATAGAGCTTCCCAGTAGCGAACATGTAACATCCTACATGAGGGATACCAATGTGACAATGGAAAATTTCAACTACTGCAACAGCTGACACATATGCCTACAAGGTAATTTGAAACTAAAACAACCCAGACCTCAATTCTAGCTCTCTTATTCCATGGATGAAATACACAATGAAACAGATGAAATGGCAGAATTGGAAGCAGAAATGGTTATCAGATGTTTCTATAACACTCATGAATGTGTGCACGTGTACACACAGGAAGTAAAAGGATTCAAAACCATGAATCGAATATCACCTTATTTATTCCTTCATTTTAATATTTCAATAGTTAAAGTAATAGTGAACTTCAAACTTAGTCCATCTTCATTAAAAAAAAAAAAAAGCATCCAAATGCAAAAGGGTATATAAGGAGATGCTTACTGGACGGAGAGGAAGACCCATCGGACTAAGGACACAATTTGTTTTTGGTGTATCCCATTCTGGTGGATGGTGATATTTACATGAGGATCCAAATTTGCAATCCCCTGTTCTCATGTAATATTGACATTCAGGTTGGCCAGGTCTTTCTGGAAATATCTGCTCCTTCTGGCTACTGCTTGAAGGACCAACAGAAGAAGGTAAGGGTGTATAAGGTCCTGTATAGGCAGGCGCTGAAGGAGATAATGGTGTTAACCCATACATCTGGCCTGATCCAACAGTAGGTTGAGTACTTGGAGAGGCTACTGGACTGACAGGTGCCTGTGCCAGGTGGGTTAACTAATAAAAATGCATATATTTTGCAAAAATCAAGGACTAAAAGAGGGAAGCTTTCAAATTCACATACCGGGTAATGACTCCACCCGGAAAAGGAACCATTCCTGGGGGAATCAACACAGGACTGTAAGGCCCATGGATATATGAACTTGGTAACAGTGGAGGCCTTGCGACTACTAGCCCATATTGTTGAGATGAAGGAACTGATGGAGACTGCACCGTGGATATAAAGTGTGTGCTGGTACAGGTGCAGGCAGAGCTGCAGGTCCTGGAGTTGACAGTTGTATGCTATCTGGCTGTGGATGATGGAATTTACATGTTTCACCAAACTTGCAAAGTCCTGTCTTCACATAGTAGGAGCACTCTTTTTCACCCTGTAGCAACATATCAAGCTTTGAGCCAACTTTACTGCAAACTTCAGGCTATGTGATTCCAATAAATCTAACATTAACAGGATAGATTAAAAAAAGTTGAAACAAACACAGACCGGACGCAATGGATATCCAAAATAGTTTAGTGTCACAGGGCTAACAGTTCCTCCTCCCTGTCTTGGATGGTGATACTTGCAAGAAGCACCAAATTTACAGGTCCCTGTCTTCATATAAAACTGCATATAGAACAGGAACAGAATAGTCATCTACAAAGGAAACTCATACTTCATCGAATGCAAAAACAAATAGAACAGAAACACAACCACAGTCAGCAAAATAGAATTTCTGCTTTCAATAGAAATTAGAAGAATATCTAAGAAACACATCCTATAGAATATCAACAAACAATTTTAATGAATGTACATTGTCTGATTCAAATGTCTGCAGATGTCCCAAGTTTTAAAGAAAGCAGAGTACCTGGCATACTGGTTGGCCCACTCGCTCTGGGAACTCCCCTCCACCAGGTCTAACAGTTCCTCCCACCTGGCCAGTATTTCTCACTCAAATTTAACTTATGAATATCGGATTTTCAATCACAAATATCATACATAGAGATCTTATTAAGATGGATATATAAAATATGAAATGAATTGGAACTCAACCATATTGATCAATCAAAATGCTGGAATTTTACATTCGATCACCAAATCTAATATTGAATCCATCGCAAATCAATCAAATTACACTACAGAACCAATTGACCCGATAAATTGAATGATCACAGCAAAATAGATCAAAATTTGAAACCCCTCGAATATGCCCTAACTCAAAACCAACAAACAAGGGTGTTCCAAGACTTACCCCACCACGATCACGGGGATGATTGAACCGACACCGCGCACCATACCCACAAAAGCCCGTCTTCAGATAGTAGATGCAGTCGGCCTCGTCGGGCCGCTCCGGGTACGCCTCGCCACCGCCCCCCAATCCCAACTGCCACAAAGGCTCTGCATTCCCCCCAAATCAAGATCAAATTCAATTCACCAAACCCCACATTTCACAAATCACCATCGCATGCCCCAAAAAGAAACAAAATTTCCCCAAAAATAAACCGAAATTGAAATGCCGGACCAAAAAACTCACCTTCCAGCCCGGTTTCGGCCACCGGCCCCGTCCATTCCTGCGACGGATCGGACGGCGACCCTCCATTGCGGTGCCCGACCGTACCGGTCCATTGTACGGTCTCCAAGGGCGAATTCACACCCTCCCCCCCCCCTAAAAAACAAAAACTAAAACGCTATGCTTCAGCTGTTTCGGAAGTTTCTGGAATGTCCAGTAAGCCGAAATGGAAGGTTTGGATCAAATGAAGCGAAGCCCGGGGAGAGAAAATAGATGAGGAAAAAGCTTAGAATTAGGGGGGATTGGGGATAGTGAGGTCCCTGTGTATTGGTGTGAGTGTGTTTTTGTGAGCCCCGTTTTCAAAGCGTTTGATCTTTCTCTCTTTGGGCTTTGAGAGGGGTGGCTGTTTTTCGTCTCTTTCCTTGTGTACGCGCCAAACATGGGAGATGTTGCCTCCTACTCGTAATAATATCACCCCCGCCCGCCCTTATTCTCATTTTTCCTCATCACAATATTTAAATAAATTATTTATCATTATTTTGAAAATCACCCCGTGAGTCTCATAATAATTATGAATCATGCTCCATTTTCCCAAATCATACCCTCCACCCCACTCTCTTCTACATATCTCTCTCTACGTAATTTTAAAATTTTTATTTGCTCTATTTATTTTTTTTTCCTTTCGATGATCATGAAGTTGCTCTACACCATTCATCAATGATGATTTCCATACTCACATCTTTCATATTCAATGGGGTGACTTCTTTGCCTAACATCACCCGCATGTCATTTTCTTTCCCTTTATATCCTTCAATCGAAACGTAAAAGATGGCTTTTTTAAAAAAAATATATTCATGTTTTATAATTGGAATTATTACTCCCTTGCACCTCTTCCCTTGTCCTCTGCCTAAATTTTAAGAAAATAACACCCCTATTCTTAGCTCCAAAGAAAAGAAATTTGATTTGAGTTTCTTTATCATCTAACCTATTATTATTATTTTATGGAAAAATAAATAGAAAATAAATTTTGAAGCCCATTAATTCTCTCCATTGATGACACGCCACGTCCCATCATCCCACAAAATGGAAAAATCACAGAAAATCTCCGCAACTAGATACGGACACAAAGGGGCGTGACGCTTTTCCATCCACCAACCAACGCTTGCCACGTACCTTCAAAGTCCAGACTAGGGTCTTCTCGCTTAACCAGTCTCCGCCTTCTGAGAATTTTCAACTGTACTCTTTCCTTTCAGAGAGTCCGTTTCACGAACCAATAACTCGTACCGTTTCTCTCCTCTCTTTCCCACGGGCTATATCTGCGAGTGGGAGAATCGCGTGGAGGTTGTTTCCGTTGCATTCTGGTTGTGGTAATCGTGCGCTTGAATCAACGGTTGAGATTGGCAGTCTGGACGTCGGACGGCGAAGACGCATCCCACGTCAGCGTCAGCACAGTGATGGGCTACAGTTGAGTTGGTGTGGCGTAGTAGGTAAGAAGTTCATGAATGCATAATTATCAGAGGAAAGGGTAAAGACCGGCGACCGGCAGTAGCCGGTGGGAGGGTCGTGGTATTATCAACGTGTGTAATCGGAGTCGTCGAGTAAAAGAATGGTTTGACTTGGACAAGCCTTTTTGGACAGTGGTGAGCGCTTTTTTAAGATTTGCTGCATCGCGTGTTTTGGCCTGAATCGCCTGATGTGCAGATGCACTCGCGCCTTACCTGATCCCCCATTTGTCGGCGTTCACCCCTTGCCCTCGCACGTGCAGATTGTAAATTTATTAGATATTTTTTGGGTAATATTCTGGGTGTGACGTGGGAGGATGCATGACCGGAGCCATAGAATAGAAGCGTGGCCCACAGAATGGCATTGGTGGTTAGTCTGGCTCACTCCCTCACCGACTCTGGCTCTCCACCATGCTTATCCTGGACCAAAGAGCATGCGATTAAAACTCACCATTTTGGAAAGTGTCGTATGTGGCGTGGGACCAGGGCCTATTCCCACGCGCATCCCATTCTTCTTCTACATCTACAAATGACTCCTGAGAGTGGTTGCTTTCGTTCTTGGACTTTGTTTTGTTTTTTGTTTTTTTTTTTTTCTGGACTTTGGCAGAATATTTGAAATATTAGCGAGGGAAAATAAAAGATTTAAATTGGTGGAAAAATTGATTATTAATTTAATTCAATGTTTAGTTGAGAATATTGGACGCAAGGTGAGTGGTGGGAGGGTTGTTCGGAGTTGCTTTTCTGGGTAGCAACGCGCCTTTTTGGCCACTTTCTCTCACGAAGCGCGTGGTCTTCACCACTCTTTCCTCCCCTACGAAACGCATCGTTTTGCCTCTGATCTTTTTCCGGAGGAACGCACCGTCCTCCATGGCCCATCCTTCAGCCGAAGGGCCGAAGCCATTTCTTCACTTATCTTGCAAAGAGGGAATGCTTATGGCAACGGCAAAGGACAAGTTTGATTTATCATCATCATCATCATTATTATTATTATTTTGGAAAGATCTTGGATGCAAATGTTTTCCGGCACGACAAACAGAGGTTCTCCTCTGGAAAACCATCCCACGGCGTTCAGCCCCAGCTGGTACCGATTCATTCTGCCCTTAATTTTCTGTTTGGCTGGCAAGAAACCACGGGAAAAACACACCCATTATTTTTTTTTCTAAAGCTCATCTACTTGCCACCCGTGACCCACCTTACTAAATCTTAGAACATTTGTTGCAAAAGGTGATAATTTAAAGAAAATTGTGAAGTGAAGAACATAGTAGTTGTGATGATGGAGAAGGGTCATCCACAGGGGAAAGAAAAATGGAGGTTTATATGAGGTGGGGTTAGCAGGGAAAGAGATTCCCATTGCTTAAGTACCATGTCCTATCACCTATGCATCAACAAATTAATTGGTTGGTTCGGATGTCTTCTCCTGTTCTTTTACACTGAGCTTGGAGAAGAGAAGTTTTCCTTGGATTTGGATTATTTAAGTTCAGTCATTGAAACATTGATCAGGAAAGACTTCAGCTTACAATCATCTTCCAGAAAAGACAGTCTTGCAGAGGCTTGAACCGGGGTTGGGCCGGACGAACCGACAGTTCAACCGCCAAACCGATGAATTGTTCAACCGATTCGATTCTCTCAGCCATTGATTTTGGGCTTCAATATGGGCATCTTTCAATTTTGGATTTGGGCTTCAATACGGGCATCTTTCTAATTTGGATTTGGGAAAAAGGGTCCATTGTGGGTCAAGGCTCATTGATAGGCAATGGTTGAATTTTTTATTTGAAAGGCCTCTCTTTCGCCATCGATTTCTACATGGGATGACATTTTATCCCAAAAATGTCCAAAGTCCAAAGTGGAGGCTTGAACCATTGACCAAAGGCTGGTGCAAGTGGAACTACTAAATCAAGTGCAGGTTTTGTTAGTGGTGGCACCATTAGTTCAATTTATCATAATTATTTTTGTGATAATAAATTTGAAATAATATGAATAAAATAACCTAATATCTTTTAAAATTATAAAATAATTGATATTTAACATTTAAATAAAATTCAATAATATAATTTTTTATTTTTAATATACATTTTTATATTTAAAAAGTTTACAAAATTTTGATATTATAAATTACACCACACCTTTTTTGAAATTTCATTTTTTTGGCGATGGAAACCACTTTGTTTGACAAGCCTGCGCTATTCAGGTGCTGGACGCCCTACTTGCGTACTTGCCGCCGCAACGACAACGTCTTCAGAACCATTTTCTATTGCAATTCCCGCATTTTGAAGCCAGGGTCCAAGGCTTCGTTTATATGGACTAGGGTTTTAGCACGAGCGGAAGATGACGATGATGGTGGGCTTCCTCCGCAAAGCCCTTGTACTCCAGGTGAGGTTTACTCTCTCAGCTTCACCAACTCCACAAAGCCTGCCTTATCTTCACCACCACCTCTACCCATTCTCATCTTCATCCGAAGCACACTCATTCACTGTGTCTCACCTCATAAACTCATGTGGCTTCTCCCATAAAGCGGCTCTATCGGCTTCCAAATACTTGCACTTTAAAACCCCAGAAAAACCCAATTCGGTCTTTGCCTTCTTCAACAGCCATGGCTTCTCCGAATCCCAGACCTCAAAAATTGTAAGGTCACAACCTCAACTCCTCGTATCCGACCCAGACAAATCCCTTTTGCCCAAACTCCAATTTTTCTACTCCAAGGGCGCTTCTAACCCTGACGTTGTCAAGATCATAGCCTCTTGCCCAGTCATCATGAAACGAAGTTTGGAAAATCAAATCATCCCATCCTTTAATTTCTTCAAAGATTTCTTTCAATCCGAGGAGATGACAATGGCTGCTGTTAAACGCTTTTCACGGGTTCTAATAGTTAATCCCCACATCTGTGTGGAATCTAATATCAATGCGTTGCAAGAATCTGGAGTACCCAAATCTAATATTGCCGCATTGCTAAGCCTCCAGCCTAGGGCATTCATGGTGAGACCAAATCATTTTAGGGAGATTTTGGAGGAAGTAAAGAAAATGGGGTTTGATCCTTCAAAAACAAGGTTTCCCACAGCAGTCCAAGCAATGACAGGGATGTCAAAATCAACCTGGGAAAGGAAGATTGATGCTTATAAGAGGTGGGGCTGGTCTGAGGAAGATATTTGGTTAGCCTTTACAAAGTCACCCTGGTGTATGATATATTCCGAGGATAAAATAATGGCAACAATGGATTTCTTCGTCAATAAAATGGGGAGGGAGTCTTCTTTGATTGCTAACCGGCCCTTTCTCATCGGGCTTAGCTTGGAGAAGAGAATTATTCCTCGGTATTCAGTTGTTCAAGTTTTGTTGTCAAAGGGTTTGATTGATAAAGACATTAGCCTGGTAGTTCTGTTTGAATCTACTGAAAAGATGTTTCTGGAAAAGTTTGTGAATGGCTACAAGGAAGAAGCCCCTCAGTTATTGAACTTGTACCAGGAAAAAGTCAATCTTTCAGGAAAAGCAAGAGGGAAGGGGTAGTTGTAGAATGTCATTGGAATTCAAAATTTTCTGCACCTTCCCCTGTGTGGGTGATTCTGCTGAAAATGAGTTGGTTCTTCGCCTATACATTAGGTACTTACTGCAACTAATTCAGATTTATTTTATATGCAATCTTGCTCATCTCAAGTTTTCACAAATGAACAATGATTTACATTTACAGTGTCTTACTTCATGAACTCATGAGGGTTCTCCTTCCGAAAAGCTGCCAATGCAGCTTCCAACGCCCCCACTCAGTCCTCATCCTTTCCACAAGCCAGGGTTTCTTCCAACCCCAAATCTCCCACTATTGCTTCTCTTCATAAAAGCTCTTATACTTGCCACCCATCCACCCTAGAACATTTTTTGTAAAAGCTGATAAAATTTAAAGAAAATAGTAGTTGTGATGATGGAGAAGGCTCATCCACATGGGAAAGAAAAATGGAGGTTTATCTGAGGTGGGGTTAGTAGGAGAAAGAGATTCTCATTGCCTAACAACCATGTCCTATCACCTATGCATGCGTCTGAGGGTATGATACAGCTATAAAGGCAGTGATGGATTTTTTTTAGTTCAACTAATTGGTTGGTTTGGATGTCTTCTCCTGCTCTTTTACAATGAACTTGGAGAAGAGAATTGTTCCTTGGGTTTGGATTATTTAAGTTCAGTCTTTGAAAGATTGGTCAGCAAAGACTTCAGCTTACAATCATTTTTCATTTTTTATAAAGACAGTCTTTGCAGAGGCTTGTGACTGGTAAGGGAGGAAGCTCCTTACTTGGGAAGCTACCTGGGGTAGGATTCTGACTTTGGATCCCCTTAAGGAGGGTTCGAGGATCCCTAATAGATATTACATGTGTAAAGAAGATGAAGAAACGAGTGATTATATTCTCCTTCATTTCACAAAAGTACAGAATCTATGACAATTGATTTTTGCTTTGCTTTGTTTGGTGTACAGTGGGTGATGCACTCGAGGATTTCTCTTAACTTGGTGCGGTTATTTTATTAGAGGAAAAAAAGAAAGGCTTGCTCCTTAAACAATTAAAAGTTCTTTCTTAAATCTTTTCTCGGATCGGATTAAATTGTACATTGGGACCGTTCTTTGTCGATCTTAGAATTTGTGGATTGATTAAACTCTTATAGGACACATTATTTCGTTTTTGTGTTTTTGTGCTTCTTTTTGGATCTCTTGATTGCTTTGTATACATCGTGTATACCTCTTTGATTTGTAATACATTCCATCAAAAGAAAGGGAGGAAGCTCCTTGATTCTAGAAGCTATATCAAGGAAAATGGATATTCCAAAGTTACTTTGATATGGGCAGCAGTAGGACATGCACAATTGGAACCCAAAATGATCTGCAGTTCCCCTGTTGTATGGCTTACTCCTTGGTCTAGAACTCAAATTAGGTGACAGTATTGATTGGAACTCCATTGTCACGCTTGATATTGCTTGTCCACTTATCCATCACCTCCTTCCAACTGATCTCTACCAAAACTGCCGCAGTTTTCATATCAAAACTGGCAGATTATAGATAGCGGTATGATTTAAAAACAGTTTTCTATACTTTAAAATAATTTCTGTTTTTTAAATTTTTTATCAGTTTGGTTTATAATTTTAAAAAACGAAGTGAAATAATTTAAAATTCAAATATTGAATCGATTAATACTATAAATTTATGAATAAAAATTGTTTTATAATGATTGTTTATTTTTCTTTCTGCAAACAATTATATTTTTATAAAAAAAAATTCACTAGAAAAATAAACTTCAAATCCAAAGAAGGTTTTGTATTGATTTTTTAATGAGTTTAACAATTTTCAAAAATAATTTAGAACTTAAAAATATATATAATTACTAAAAAATCTCTTACAAAGATATTAATATCCATATTTTTTAATATTTTTTATATAAAAAAATATAATTTATGATTTTTCTTATCATATTACTATTCATGTGTTTATTAAAAACTATTTATTTTTAATTTATTTATAACTACAAAACTATTTTCATGAATTAAATTTAATGAATGTCGTATAAATTAAATTTATAATGTTTTTATAAAATCAAAATAAAATAATTATCTTAAAAAACTATTTATCCAATACTAAAGACATGTTTGGATATTGTTTTCAAGAATAATTTTTTATTATATTAAAAAAAAATGTTTAACAATAGAAAAACAATTTTTTTTAAAAAAAACAAAAAACTAAATATTTTCATATAACATACTTTTTTTTCAAGATTTAAAAAAAAATATACAAATATATATAGAATGATTAAAAATAAAATATTAGCTATAAAAATTATTTTTTAAATTTAGAAATATTTAAGATTCTTTTGTTTTACAATACATTAGAGAATAATTTTTAAAAATTAATTTTTAAAACTGTTTTGGAATATTCATCAAATAAAGTCTATCATAAAAAAAAATTAAAATTAAAACGGGGCTTGACGTTGGTTTGGAAAGTTTTAATTTTTTTTTTTTTTTTTTTTGTATAAATTGTATTTCCTCTAAAAAATTTATTATTTTTCATTTTAAAATGGTAAAAAAATATCCATTTATGTATAAAATATAAAATTGAATTTATATGTATTTGTATTCATATCTCAAACAAATTCAGATTTATCCGGAGGTTTGAAGTTGGAACTTCAAAAAAAATGCAACTTAAAATAAACACTGAAAACCACTTGTTTGACATGCCAGCGGAAGCCGGCGCTGGACGCCCTAGTTCTGCTTGCAAGCTTGGCCGCCACAACGACGTCGTTTTTCAGAACCATCCCGCATTTTGAAACCAGGGTCCAGGCTTCGTTTATATGGACTAGGGTTTTAGTAAGAGCGGACGATGAGGATGATGGTCGGCTTCCTCCGCAAAGTCGCTCTGCTTCAGGTGAGGTTTACTCTCTCGGATTCTCCAACCCTACAAAGCTTGCCTTTTCTTCACTTCCACCACCACCCATTCTCATCTTCATCCAAAGCACACTCATTCACTGTGTCTCACCTCATAAACTCATGTGGCTTCTCCCATCAAGAGGCTCTATCAGCTTCCAAATTCATCCACTTTGAAACCCCCGAAAAACCCGATTCCGTCTTTTCCTTCTTCAACAGCCATGGCTTCTCCAAATCCCAAACCTCAAAAATTGTTAGATCACAACCTCAACTCATTGTATCCGACCCCGAGAAATCCCTTTTGCCCAAACTCCAATTTTTCTACTCCAAAGGCGTTTCTAAGCCTGACGTTGCCAGGATCGTAGTCTCTACCCCAGCCATCTTGAAACGAAGCTTGGAAAATCAAATCATCCCATCGTATAATTTCTTCAAAGATTTCTTTCAATCCGAAGAGATGGCAATGGGTATTGTTAAACGCTTTGCGCGGATTCTACTGTTTGATCTTCACACCTATGTGGAATCTAATATCAATGCGTTGCAAGAATTTGAAGTACCCAAATCAAATATTGCTGCATTGCTAAGGCACCAGCCTAGGGTATTCATGGTGCGGCCAAATCAGTTTAGGGAGATTTTGGAGGAAGTAAAGAAAATGGGGTTTGATCCTTCACAAATGAAGTTTGTTCTAGCAGTTCAAGCAATAAGAGGGATGTCAAAATCAACCTGGGAAAGGAAGATTGATGCTTATAAGAGTTGGTGCTGTTCTGAGGAAGAGATTCGTTTAGCCTTTTTAAAGTTACCCTGGTCTATGGTACTTTCCGAGGATAAATTAATGGCAACAATGGATTTCTACGTCAATAAAATGGGGTGGGAGTCTTCTTTCATTGCTCGCCGGCCGGTGCTTCTCTCGCTTAGCTTGGAGAAGAGAATTATTCCTCGGTATTCAGTTGTTCAAGTTTTGTTGTCAAAAGGTTTGATTAATAAAGATATTAGCCCAAGAGTTCTGTTTGAATCTACTGAAAAGAAGTTTATGCAAAAGTTTGTAAATCTCTACAAGAAAGAAGCTTCTCAGTTATTGAACTTGTACCAGGAAAGGAAAAAGTCAATCTTCCAGAAAAAGCAAGATTGTCTCCCAGAGGGAAGGGGTAGTTTTAGAATTTGTACACCCTGAATCAAAAATTTTCTGCACCTTCCCCTGTGTGGTTGATTCTGCTGAAAATTATTTGGTTCTTCACCTTTATACATCTGGTACTTACTGCAACTAATTCAGATTTATGTTATATGCAATCTTGATCTCATTTGGAAGTTCAATCTGATCTCATATTGTTGTTTTGATAGGCAATAATGTTCAATCTGATTTTATATGGTTTTGTGAGGAAATCGATCATCTTTGTGTTTCATTGGGAGCATAAGTAAATGAAGCCAATGATGTAGCTGAAGATTGTTTGTTTCAACTCTGAGAATCCTTTCAATAACATGGCTTCTTTTGATAGCAGTGGGTGGTCGATGAATTGACGAGACCGCCTTGCCTTATGAGGTTTCTATAACATTTACCCTATTAGCTTCTTGAAGATTTGCATAAAGCTTATTATTGGTTTGGAATATTGGAATAGTTCTCCTATGAACCAGAAGGAATTTCAAGTATCGATTATGACAATATTTCATTTCTTTTATAAGACGGTTCTTAGGAACTAATTTCTCGCTTTCTCATTCAAATCTGAATAGAAATGTCTTCTAAGCATTTCTTCCTCAATTTCAAAGTTATTAGCCTATATGACCATAATTTGGTTTATATAGATGTGTAAGTAGAGCTCCCTTAGAGGGAGAAGCTTCTTTACCTTATACACAAGTTTGCTAACCTAGCTAGAGCTTCCTCGGCTGCCCTCGCATGTTTCTTATTATTAAGAGATTTATGGCATTGAAGAGGTCGACCTTTTGTAAAATGGTATTGACGATGATCTGGTTTGTCTTTCTAGATTTCTTGAGGGAAACTTTATGTCAATTGAGCCATCTTCATGCTTGATTATATGGCTGGTTTCATTGAAATAAGGTCTTGTTGGGATAGGCTTGGCTTGCAATCTTTAATTTTCGCTAAACAAGTATTCAAAAAGGATGTAAAAAATTTAACATCCTAACAAATTTTTTGTCTAGTGATCTTTCTCCTGCTGGCAAGCATCGTTACCCATCTCCTAAGGAATTTTTCTTTGCTCTCATATACCAGACCAGGAAGCAATCCTCGAAGGACTGCAATTGGAAGGAATTAGCACTCACCCTAAGCAACCGCAGAGAAGGAAAACAACTGGCCTTAGATGATGGAGGAAAGAAAGAGGTTTGGTAAGCTTTGCTTGCAATCTTTAATTTTACTATGGGATACTTTAAAGGAGGAAAGCAAATTGTTTACCTAACTTCCTCACTCCAGAATGCTTGCAAGACTCCAAAAAGATCGACAATGCCTTCTTATGAAAGGGAGAGAATCTTCTTCTAAGCTAGCCTTCTACTTTAAACTAACTATTACAGATGAAATAAGAGTGTTGTTGCATTAATGGAGCTTTATCTCAAAGATCACTTTAATCCTAGCCTTTTGCCTTTCTATGAAGCAAGCTTAACTGAAATAGACTCCATTCGACTAACTCTCAATTTTGACCATAGGATATTTTTTTTCTAAATTCATGTTAAAAAACAATATGTATCAGCCTCAAAATGGGTTTTTAAACTCGGTAAACTTAAGGCTATGTTTGGTTTTCATAAAATACTAAGGAAAAAAAAATGTTAAGAAAAATGGTTTTCTCGTGTTTCATTTCACCATGAAAAATACAAAAAAAAAAAAGATTAAATATAATTAAAATTTGTTAAAAAATATAAATATAATTTTAAATTATTTAGTCTTTATATAATAGAGGGAAATAAGTAAAATGGGTTTGAAAAAACATATAAAATTAATTTATTTTAAACCTATTTTTTATTTTTCTTTATTATTTCTTTTCTTCTATTTTTTTTTCTTTCACATTTTCCCTTAAATTTTTTGAAAATCAAATGATCTAAGTATTTTTAGAAAAGAAAAATATTTTCCCCAAGGCTTTCAATTACAACGATTATATACATGCTAGGGATTATTTTTCATATTATCAAAATGATAAGATAGTTCATAGTTGGTTGATTTAAATTGGTTAAAAGACTGGCTTTTCTAGGAGGGATAATTAATTGACATTTTCCTAAAGAGTTGAAAAAAATCTTTTGAATAAGTTTTGTAGGAGAAATCAAGGAGTGATGCTCTATTTTCATACATTTTGTACCATTCAATGAAATTGGATTATAGGAGAATATTTATTTGTAATTCTCTTTTGTCTTCAATATGAAGATTTGTTTCCTTTAAAAATTTGTCAAAATAATATTTATTTGTAATTTTCTTTTAACTTCAATGATTTGATTTTATTTGCAACACTTAAATTTTATCATATGTCACCTTTTGAATTACACTTGACATATTGTACGAGATTCCACCCAATATTTGAGCATGACTCTCTCCACATAGAAGTCCCCTCTTCAATGACCTTATGCTCAAAATCATCCCACAACAAATGCTTGTCATTTGGACGACACGACTCTAAAAGAAAATGTATGATGACCAATTTAGCAGCAATTTAATCCCCTAATTTTTTATTTTTTTTGTCTATAAATTTTTTTTCTCAATAATTGAAGGAATCTAAGAGGACATGTCTTTATCATATATTCAAATAATCTTTTCCAATTTACATGTCTTATATGATTTGAAGGAATCTAAAGGAGCATAAAAGAAAATTTTGTTTTCAATTATATTCATGCAATATTGATTGTTTAAAAAATATGAAAAATTATAACAAAATCTAAAATGATGCTTAGAAGTTCGTGGTGAACGTATTCGTTGCAATACTAAAATTTATGAGTGCTAAAGCAGAATGAGCTCTGTCCATTAGGAAAATGATGTGGTGGGTTAGAGAAAACATGTTTAGGCCTACAAGAAGGAAAACAAAGCAGAGATCAAAATAGAACTCAATAATGATAATTACATAATTATAAAGGAAATAATAATGGGGTGTGAAATAATGGGTCAAATAATTTTCTATCTGGAATCGACTCGAACTTTTTTAATTTAATAAAAAGTTACTATAGAAAATTATAGGTTTATTTGAGAATCGGTTTTGAGAATAATTTTTTGTTTTTTAAAATTAAAAAATAATAAGAATACATGTTTCGTAATTTAAAATTAGTTTTTATTTTCTAATATTTCCGTACTTGCATGTCGGCATGAAGGGGAGCCGTTCTGTTTAAAACTTGGCCATCACAAACGACGTCGTTTTAAGAACCATTTTCCTATGCAATTCCCGTATTTTTGAAGCTAGGGTCCAGGCTTCTTTGACATGGACTAGGGTTTGGGTATTACGATGAGGATGATGGCCGGCTGCCTACGCAAAGCCCTTGTGCTCCAGGTGAGGTTTACTCTCTCAGCTTCACCAACCCGACAAAGCCTGCGTTTTCTTCTCCACCACCTCTACCCATTCTCATCCATTTCCACTTCTGGGAAATCACAGTCTTTCACTGTGTCTTACCTCATTGACTCATGTGGCCTCTCTCATAAAGATGCTCTGTCAGCTTCCAAATTCTTCTCCTTTGAAACCCCCGATAAACCCAATTCGGTCCTTGCCTTCTTCAACAGGCATGGCTTCTCGAAATCCCAAATCTCAAAAATCGTCAAATCACTACCTCGACTACTCGCATCCGATCCCGACAAAACCCTTTTGCCCAAACTCCAATTTTTCTACTCCAAAGGCGCTTCCAGGCCTGACGTTACCAAAATCGTAGTCTCTACCCCAGGCATCTTGTATCGAAGCTTGGAAAATCAAATCATCCCATCTTTTAATTTCTTCAAAGATTTTCTTCAATCCGACGAGATGGCAGTTACTGTTATTAAACGCTTTTCCCGGATTCTACTATTTGATCTTCACACCTATGTGGCATCTAATATCAATGCGTTGCAAGAATTTGGAGTACCCAAATCAAATATGCGTTGCAAGAATTTGGAGTACCCAAATCAAATATTGCAGGATTGCTAATGAATCGGCCTATGGCATGAAGAAAATTTAAACAGCATAGGATCACATGTTGACATTTAAGCATGCATAGAACGGCAAAAACGGAAACGTTCACCTTGGTTAATTCCGTGAAAGGCCATTTCTTCCTCTTTTCTGGTACTCAGGAAGCTCCTCCAGTGCTTGATGGTGTGAGAATTACGGGTTAATGAGCTCTTCCCTTCTACACCCAGATTCAGTCCAAAACAAGAGTGCGTGCTCTCTTTCAGCCAAAGGAGGAAGGAGCAGGAAGCAATCCAGAGAGAGAGAGCCCTTCCTCCTTTGGCTGAAAGAGAGCACTCACTCTCGTTTTGGACTGAATCTGGGTGTAGAAGGGAAGAGCTCATTAACCCGTAATTCTCGCACCATCAAGCACTGGAGGAGCTTCCTGAGTACTAGAAAAAAAGGAAGAAATGACCTTTCACGGAATTAACCAAGGTGAGCGTTTCCGTTTTTGTCGTTCTATGCATGCTTAAATGTCAACATGTGATCCTATGCTGTTTGAATTTTCTTCAATTGGTATCAGAGCAAGCATGGATGACATTTGAGCTGCAATTTTGGGTTAATTTTTGGGTTTCCCGTTTCCTGTTGTGGAAGCCATTTTTTTGGAATTTTATTTCTCGTTTGATGTTGATTCTCTGTTTTCAAGCCCGATTGTTGTTGGAAACTTGTAGAGAATATTGTTTGGAGCAAAACCCATCATTTTATTTGTTTTTTGGAGCTTGTTTGGTGGGATTTCGAAAATTAGGGCTTGCTTTGGTTCTTCCTATTATGCGTTTTTGTGCAAATTTTGGGATTAGATTGAAGGTTTGATGTGTGAGGATGGAAATCTAAGCGTTTTTTGTTGGAAAATGCCCAAAATTTTGGCCGAAAAAGAAATTTTTTTTTTTTCTCCTGCACCAGGCCGTGTTCAGCTGGAGAAGGAGATGAATAGTGACGTAATGACGTCATCATGACGTCATAAAAAAAACCAATTTTTTTTTTTTTATTTTTTGCCTTGGTATTCTTGGATTGATTATGCATATGTTGGAATTATTATGCAATTGTTAAAATTGACTTTATTGGGACAATTATTATTATTATTGTTCTTTAGTATAATTTTTTCCTTATATCAATAGTGTTGTCCTATGTCAATTTTGTTAAATATTTCAATTTATTGTGGCAATTTATAACATTTGTGTGATTGCCTATCGCAATTCCAAGTGTGTCAAGTTGCGCAAATTGAATATTTTAGTTTATCATGACAATTGTGAACATTTGTGTGGTTGCCTATCGTGATCCTATATGTGTCAAATTGTCTTTGTTGAGATATTTTATCTCCCTCTTTTGATTGTTTTATTATTGTGATAACCAAGGTCCATACGGGTATTGTGATTGTCCTATCGATGATTATAATATTTGGTAGGATGTTTGGATTGGTGAAGAAAATTAATTTTATATTATGAACCGTACTAATTTTCTTTGTCCTTTCGGTAATAAAATTAGTGCATCTTGGTTGTGATATTTAATTGGTTGTCCTTACCGTCGTGGAATTTTCAAAATTCCAAGTTGTTGCTAAATTGAGAAATTCTGGAAACTAGCAAATGCATGATTTTGTAGTAACATGCATATTGCTTAATTTTGCTATTTTCCAGCTACTAGCAATCCTGGTATTACTCTGCAATTGTCTGCCATCATTCCTCCTTACCAAAATTTTTTGTGGGGTGAAGCCTTAAGGACTGCGGCATATATTTTGAATCAAGTGCCCAGTAAGTCTGTGCCTAAGACACCTTATGAGCTATGTTCAGGAAAGAAACCTAGCCTTCACCATTTCCATGTTTGGAGATGTAAGGCTGAGGTTAGACCCTATAACCCATAGTCAAAGAAACTTGATCCTAAAACCATTAGTGGTTTCTTTGTTGGCTATTGCATTGGATTAAGGGGTTCCAGATTTTATTGTCCATCTCATACCACCAGGATCATTGAATCAGACAGGGTTGTATATTTTGAAGATGTGAGCTCTGTTGATGAAAGATCTAGTGGTATCTGAAGTTGATAGTATTATCACCCAAAATGGTTTTAAAGAGAATACAGTTGACAGATGCATATATTTGAGGGTTAGTGGGAGTAGTTACATATTTCTTGTTTTATATGTTGATGATATACTACTCGCATCAAATGATTCTGACTTGTTGTTTGAGACAAAGCACATGTTGTCAACCCATTTTGACATGAAGGATATTGGTGAGGCTTCTTATGTTTTGGGCATAAAGATTCTTCGTGATAGGGATAATGGAGTGCTTAAATTGTCTCAAAGAACCTATATTGTGAAAATATTGAAGAGGTTCAATATGCACAACTGTAAATCTACTAAAGCGCCAATTGTGAAGGGTGATAAATTTTCAAAGGCTCAGTGTCCTCAAAATGATGATGGGAGAGAGGAAATGAGAATCATTCCTTATTCATCTTTAGTTGGCAGCCTTATGTATGCTCAAGTATGTACACGCCCTGATATTGCTTTTGTTGTGGGCATGTTGGGTAGGTACGTGAGCAATCCTGGGAGTCAACATTGGAAAGCAGCTAAGAAGGTCCTTAGGTATTTGCAAGGAACTAAGGACTTAATGTTGACATATCAGCGCACCAGCTTACTTGATGTAGTTGGGTTTTGTGATGCTGATTTTGCTGACTACATAGATGATAAGAAGTCCACTACGGGCTATATTTTTATGATGGCAGGAGGAGCTGTATCTTGGAAAAGTGTCAAGCAGACACTTACAACATCCTCAACTATGGAGGCAGAGTATGTGGCATGTTATGAGGCTTGTTGTCATGCTATGTGGATGTGGAATTTTATTTCAGCTTTGGGAGTTGTTGACTCCATTTCTAGACCGCTGAAATTATTTTGTGATAATTCCGCAGCTGTTGCTTTCTCCAAGAACACTAGGAGTATTTCTCGCTCCAAACATATTGATGTAAAGTTCTATTTTGTTAAGGAGAAAGTGGCATCTCTTATTGATATTGAACACATGTCCACAAAAAGTATGTTGCCGCATCCATTAACAAAAGGCTTACCCATAATTGCGTTCTCAAATGGGGTTGTTGGAAGCCTAGGTTGTATTAAGTTAGTGGGAGCCATTTTTTTGGTATTGTAATACTATGTTATTATTGAAAGGATTGCTATTATTGTATATTTCCCTGTGAATCAAGCAATGAAGCATGTATGATTGCTTTTGGCTATTTATTTTGATGAGATTCTATGGGACATTGATTTATGATTATGTGTATGTTGTAATGTTTGATTATGTAGTCCAAGTGGGAGATTGTTGGAATTTTTATGTGTGGACTTACATAATCAATTTAATAATGTCATAAATCAGTGTTATTTATTTTTGCATTGTGGTCCATAATGAGACTGGACACATATTGTTGCTTGATTTTTTATGGGCTCACCCTAATTCACTTGACTGACCCATTAAGTCAAGTGGTGGTCCAAATAATGTGTGTGATATATATATGAATATATTTATTTATATACATATATATATAAAAGAAAAGGAAGGGTTCTCTCTCTCCAGTAAGCTCCCTGCTCCTTCCTCCTTTGGCTCAAAGAGAGCACGCACTCTCGTTTTGGACTAAATCTGGGTGTAGAAGGGAAGAGCTCATTAACCCGTAATTCTCGCACCATCAAGCATTGGAGGAGCTTCCTGAATACCAGAAAAGAGGAAGAAATGGCCTTTCACGGAATTAATCAAGGTGAACGTTTCCGTTTTTGCCGTTCAATGCATGCTTAAATGTCAACATGTGATCCTATGCTGTTTAAATTTTCTTCATGGCATTCATGGTGAGGCCAAATCCGTTTAGGGAGAATTTGGAGGAAGTAAAGAAAATGGGGTTTAATCCTTCACAAATGAAGTTCGTTATAGCAATCCATGCAATGAGAGCGATGGGAAAATCAACCTGGGAAAGGAAGATTGATGTATATAAGAGGTGGGGTTGGTCTGAGGAAGAGATTCGGTTAGCCTTCATAAAGCTTCCCCGGTGTATGACACATTCCGAGGATAAAATAATGGCAACAATGGATTTCTTCGTCAACAAAATGGGGAGGGAGTCTTCTTTGATTGCTCGCCGGCCCCTTCTTATCTCGCTTAGCTTGGAGAAGAGAATTATGCCTCGGTATTCAGTCATTCAAGTTTTGTTGTCAAAGGGTCTGATTGAGAACGACACTAGCCTGGTAGTTCTCTTCGAGTCTACTGAAAAGATGTTTCTGCGGAAGTTTGTGAATGGTTACAAGAAGGAAGCTCCTCAGTTAATGAAACTGTATCAGGAAAAAAATCAACCTTTCAAAAAAGCAAGACTGTCTCCAGGAGGGAAGTGGTGATTGTTGAATGTCCAGATTATCAATCCAAATTTTTCTCCTCCTTCCCTGTGTGGTTCTTCATATTTATGCATTAGGTACTTACTGCAACTAATTCAGATTTATTTTATATGCAATCTTTTCTCTCATTTGGAAGTTCAATGTAAAATTGTTTTTACAAAACAGTTTTAAATAATAAAAAACTTTTTAAAAACTGTTTTTAAGCTTAAAAGGAAAAAAAAAAACAACAACAAAACAGTTTTTAAAAATAGAAAATAAAAAACTTGTTTGGGTAAGTTATTTTTAAAATAATTTTTTTGTTTTGAGCTTATAGAAAAATTGTAAATTCAATTTATATTTAATTGAAATCTTTTTAAAAATAAAATAAAATTAATTACAAATAAAATAAAATAAATAGTTTTTAGTAAAACATGAATAGTGATATTATATAAAATCATAAATTATTTTTTTTATAAAAAATATGTTATTTTAATATATGTTAAGAACAGAAAGATATTAATATTTTTGTAAATTTTTTATTAAAAATGAATAATAATAATTTAAAAATAAACAATTATTAATAATATTTTATTTAAAATAAATAATAAATAAAGTTTAATTTTTTAACATGTAAATAAGTTAGGTTTTTCCTTAGGTGCACATATTTAATATTCAATTATAAATATGATATTGTAAAATATTTTAATTTAATGTGTAATTAATTTGATCTGTTTTTGAATTTCAAATTATTCTTAAAAATTAAAAAATTTATTAAAGAATTTAATTTTTAATTATGTGTTAATTTTTAATCTATTTACATGGAGAGAAATTCAAAAATAGTTGTGACTCCTAGGCATGTGCTAAGTCGTCCTATTTTCAAACTTGGCCCCCACAAACGACGTCGTTTTGGAAATTGCAATTCCCTTATTTTTTTTAGCCAGGTCCTGTATTCGTTGATATGGACTAGGGTTTTAGTATTGGCGGACGATGAGGATGATCGTTGGCTTCCTACGCAAAGCCCTTGTGCTCCAGGTGAGGTTCACTCTCACAGCTTCTCCAACCCCACAAAGTTTGCATTTTCTTCTCCACCACTTCTACCCATTCTCATCTTCCTCCACATCCATTCCCACTTCTGAAAGATCAGAGTCATTCACTGTGTCTTACCTCATTGACTCATGTGGCCTCTCTCATGAAGATGCTCTATCAGCTTCCAAATTACTCCGCTTTGAAACCCCCGAAAAACCCGATTCGGTCCTTGCCTTCTTCAACAGCCATGGCTTCTCCAAATCCCAAACCTCAAAAATCGTCAAATCGCTACCTCGACTACTCGCATCCGATCCCGACAAAACCCTTTTGCCCAAACTCCAATTCTTCTACTCCAAAGGCGCTTCCAAGCCTGATGTTGCCAAGATCGTAGTCTCAACCCCAGGCATCTTGAAACGAAGCTTGGAAAATCAAATCATTCCTTCTTTTAATTTCTTGAAAGATTTCCTTCAATCCGACGAGATGGCAATTACTGTTGTTAAACGCTTTTCCCGGATTCTGCTCTTTGATCTTCACACCTATGTGGCTTCTAATATGAATGCGTTGCAAGAATTTGGAGTACCCAAATCAAATATTGCAGGATTGCTAATGTATCGGCCTATGGCATTTATGGTGAATCCAAATTTGTTTAGGAAGAATTTGGAGGAAGTGAAGAAAATGGGGTTTAATCCGTCACAAATGAAGTTTGTTTTGGCAATCCAAGCAATGAGAGCGGGGGGAGAATCTTGCTGGGAAAGGAAGATTGACATATATAAGAAGTGGGGCTGGTCTGAGGAAGAGATTCGGTTGGCCTTTACAAAGTCTCCCTGGTGTATGATATATTCCGAGGATAAAATAATGGCAAAAATGGATTTCTTCGTCAATAAAATGGGGAGGGAGTCTTCTTTGATTGCTCACCGGCCCTTTCTTATCGGCCTTAGCTTGGAGAAGAGAATTATTCCTCGGTATTCAGTTGTTCAAGTTCTGTTGTCAAAGGGTTTGATCAATAAAGACATTAGCCTGGTAGTTCTGTTTGAGTCTACTGAAAAGACCTTTCTGGAAAGGTTTGTGAATGCTTACAAGGAGGAAGCTCCTCAGTTAATGAAACTGTATCAGGAGAAAATCAATCTTTGAGAAAAGCAGGACTTTCTGCTAGAGGGAAGTGGTAATTTTCTGAATGTCCACATTATGAATCCAAATTTTTCTGCATCTTCCCCTGTGCGGTTGATTCTGCTGAAAATTATTTGGTTCTTCACTCTTATACATTTAGTACTTACTGCAACCAATTCAGATTCATTTTATATGCAATCTTACCATCGTTTGGAAGTTCAATCTTCATCTGATATTGTTTTTTTGATGGGCAATAATATTCGATCTGATCTTATTAGTCTACATTTTTTTCAGTCCTTTCTTCATATGTGAACACCCCACTTTTCCCAAATGTTTTCTCCAAGCAGCTCATATGCTGATATAGTTGTAAAATGCCTTCAGAGGTTCTGCCCCAAACAAGAGCATCCCTGTGAGCCAATCTTGAAAAGACATCTAGTTGTAGAAATATATGATTTTCTGTGGAACTCTAAGATCTCATTTGTGTTTCATAGGCTTCATAAAGAAATGAAGCTCAATCATGTAGCCGAGGATTGTTTGTTCAACTCTGAGAATCCTTCCACCATCTCCCTCCATGTCTCCTGCCTTCATATTTGAGATGTAATTTTGTATGGAAAGAAGCTTGTTTGTTGTAATTAATTTCCCTGTAACACTGCCCATTTGGGTGTTTACAAGAAACAGCAATGGAGGTGAGCCTTGTTTTTGGCAGAAAATTCAAGTAGCTAGCTGTTCATCAATATTGGTGTATAGTGATGTAAGCAAAATTGAAAAGAGGGCAAACCAATCCAATCCAACCAAAATCAGTTATGTTATATTGGTTGAATTTTCAATAATAAAAAATGTCAGATTGAAAATTTTAAAAGCCGACTTTATTGGTTTGGTTTTCAATTTTCTTATCTCCTAACCAATAAAAACTGATATTTAATAAGTTTTTTTTATATATATTAGATTATTTGAAAATAATTCATTGTTTTTATATCATTGTCAAATTAATTCTAAATTTATTTAATATATTTTTAATATCAAATCCAAATTGGTCTAAGTTAATTTTAAAAATAAATTAAACTTAGGGTTTAACATACTTTGGGCTCAAAATAAATACAAAATTACAATTGGGTTGAGGAGTAAAAAAACCTATTTAAGTTGGATTGAAATCGATCCATGAAAGTCAAATTAAACCGATCTTAAAATTAAACCAATCTTAAAAATGTTTTGTTTGATTCGGTTTTCCATTCCAAATATAGTTGGTTCGGTTTCTATAACATATAAAATCAATTATATTGGTTCGAATCTTTTTTTTACCTAAAAACCAATATGCAACATGTAATATATGATGTAAAAAATTTATAATTGTTATACATGTCTAAAGATAAATGTATCATTTTAATGATTTAAATTTTTTTTTAAGTAATCTTAATATTTAAATTAAAAAATAAATAGTAAGTTTTAATATTTACCAAACCCCATTTACATGCAATCGGCTCCAACAAATGATATTTTTATTTTCTATCTAGATCCAAACCCACTGGAACCTTTTAAAATCAACCTCAGCATACACATGACCGTTTATTGTTGGCCAAAATCAAACCCGTCGGCGATCACCAATGGGTTACCCGAAGTTTCCAAAGAATTGTCCGCGACATGCCAATGATGCCATCGCCGGTGGAGTGTTGACACCCTACTTTCAAACTCGGCCGCCACTGACGACGTCGTTTTAAGAACCATTCCCCCTTGCAATTCCCGCATTTTTTAAGCCGGGGTCTAGGTTTCGTTGACATGGATGGACTAGGGTTTTAGCTTGAGCGGGGGATGAGGATGATGGTTGGCTTCCTTCGCAAAGCCCCTGTGCTCCAGGTGAGGTTTGATCTCACAGCTTCTCCAACCCCACAAAGCTTGCATTTTCTTCTCGACCACCTCTACCTATTCTCATCTTCTTCTTCCACATCCATTTCAACTTCTGAAAAACCACACCCATTCACTGTGTCTTATCTCATAAACTCATGTGGCCTCTCTCATAAAGATGCTCGATCAGCTTCTAAATACGTTCACTTTGAAACCCCCGATAAACCCAATTCGGTCCTTGCCCTCTTCAACAGCCACGGGTTCTCCAAAACCCAAACCTCGAAAATCGTCAAAAAGGAACCTCAACTCCTCTTATCCGATCCCGACAAAACCCTTCTGCCCAAACTCCAATTTTTCTACTCCAAAGGCGCTTCCTGGCCTGACATTGCCAAGATCGTAGTCTGTTCCCCATCCATCTTGAAACGAAGCTTGGAAAATCAAATCATCCCATCTTTTAATTTCTTCAAAGATTTTCTTCAATCCGACAAGATGGCAATTACTGTTGTTAAACGCTTTTCCCGGATTCTACTATTTGATCTTCACACCTATGTGGCTTCTAATATGAATGCGTTGCAGGAATTTGGAGTTCCCAAATCAAATATTGCAGGATTGCTAATGAATCAGCCTATGGCATTCATGGTGAGGCCAAATTTGTTTAGGGAGAATTTGGAGGAAGTAAAGAAAATGGGGTTTAATCCTTCACAAATGAAGTTTGCTATAGCAATCCAAGCAATAAGAGCGGGGGGGAAATCTTCCTGGGAAAGGAAGATTGATATATATAAGAGGTGGGGTTGGTCTGAGGAAGAGATTCTGTTAGCCTTTACAAAGTCTCCCTGGTGTATGATATATTCCGAGGATAAAATAATGGCAACAATGGATTTCTTTGTCAATAAAATGGGGAGGGAGTCTTCTTCGATTGCTCGTCGGCCCCAGCTTATCTCGCCCAGTTTGGAGAAGAGAATTATTCCCCGGTATTCAGTTGTTCAAGTTTTGTTGTCAAAGGGTTTGATTAATAAAGACTTCAGCCTGTCAGCAGTGTTTCAGTCTACTGAAATAATGTTTCTGCACAAGTTTGTGGATGTTTATAAGGAGGAAGCTCCTCAGTTATTGAACCTGTACCAGGAAAAACTCAATCTTACAAAAAAGCAAGATTGACTCTAAGAGGGAAGTGGTAATTGTGGTAATTGTAGAATGTCCACATTATGAATCCAAAATTTTCTGCATCTCCCCCTGTGTGGTTAATTCTGCTGAAAATTATTTGGTTCTTCACTCTTAATACATTTGGTACTTACTGCAACTAATTCAGATTTGTTCTATATGCAATCTTACTCTCGTTTGGAAGTTCAATCTTTATCTTATATTGTTTTTTTTTTTTATAGGCACTAATTTTCAATCTGATCTTATTTGTCAATGTGTTTTTGGATTCCTTTCTTCCTATGTAAACACCCCCTTTTTCCCAATCGTCTTCTTCAAGCAGCTAATATGCTGATACAGTTGTAGAACGGCCATTAGAGGTTCTGCCCCAAACAAAAGCATCCTTATGGGCCAATCTTGAAAAAACATCTAGTTTTAGAAATATGTGATTTTCTGTGGAACTCTAAGATCTCATTTGTGTTTTATAGGGAGCATAAAGAAATGAAGCTCAATGATGTAGCTGAGGATTGCTTGTTCAACTCCGAGAATCCCTTGACCATCTCACTCCGTCTCTCCTACCTTCGTACTTGAAATGTAATTTTGTAGGGAAAGAAGTTTTTTGATGGAGCTTGTTTGTCGAAATTAATTTCCCTGTATCACCGCCCATTTGGGTGTTTGCAAGAAACAGGAACGTAGGTGAGTCTTGTTTTTGGCAGACAATTCAAATAACAAGCTCTTGATCAATATTGGTGGCTAACCGACAAATTGATCCAAACCAACTAAAATTGATGAAATTGGTTCAACTTTTAATAATAAAAAAGGTCGATTTGGTTTTTTATTTCTTGTCTTATAAGTTATATCATATAAAAATCAAATCAAATCAATATTCTAAAGCTTATGCATAATTGTTTGATATTTGATATATATATATTTTTTATATTAGAGTCTATTAAAGTATCCAAAGTTGGTTTCAATTAATTTTAAAAACAAATTAGACCTAGAGCCTAATATAACCTTAGATTAAAGCTCAAAATAAACACAAATATACAACTAAGAAAGGTCATTAAGAGTCTGTTTGGTAGTGATTTTATAAATCATTTTTAATATTTTTAATAATTAAAATTTTTTATCATTTAAGTGTTAAAATATGCACTCTAAATTGGATGAAAATCAATTCACGGAAGTTGAATAAACCGATCTCAAAAGGTTTGGTTTGGTTTAGGTTTTTACTTTAAATCTAGTTGATTAAGTTTTTATCACATAGAGAATTAATTATATTAATTTGATTCATTTTTTACTAATAAATCGACTGAATTAACCTTATTTACACCCTTATTGGTGTCTAATGCAATATGTAATATATGTTATAAAAATTTGAGGGTTATCTTTATTTTTACAATTCTACAAGAAATAAATCTATTATTTAAAATCAATAAAAATAAATATGAACTAAAATCAATGAAATAAATATTAGTAAGGATAACTGTGTTAATTTAATAATTTGAAATATATTTAAACTTTACCAAACAACCTTAATATATAAGTAATAAATATAAGGAACCACTTAAGACTTTAAGTTATTAAGTAACACTTGCTTAGATATGCAATCAGCCCTAACAAATGATAGTTTTTATTTTCTACCTAGATCTAAACCCACCGGAACCTTTTAAAAGCAACCTCAGCCCACTCATGCCGGTTTAAAGTTGCCCTAAATCAGACCTATTACAAGTGGGTATGAAGAATTGTCCGCGACATCCCAATAATGCCATCGCCAGTAGAGTGCTGACAACCTACTTTCAAACTTGGCAGCCACAAACGACGTCGTTATAAGAACCATTTTCCCTGGCAATTCCCGCATTTTTGAAGACAGGGTCTAGGCTTCGTTTACATGCACTAGGGTTTTAGTATGAGCGGAGGATGAGGATGATGGTTGGCTTCCTTCGCAAAGCCCTTATGCTCCAGGTGAGGTTTACTCTCACAGCTTCACCAACCCCACAAAGCTTGCATTTTCTTCTCTACCACCTCTACCCATTCTCATCTTCTTCCACATCCATTTCAACTTCTGAAAAATCACACCCATTCACTGTGTCTTACCTCGTTAACTCATGCGGCCTCTCTCATAAAGATGCTCTATCAGCTTCCAAATACATCTACTTTGAAGCCCCCGAAAAACCCAATTCTGTCCTTGCCTTCTTCAACAGCCACGGCTTCTCTAAAGCCCAAACCTCAAAAATCGTCAAAACAGAACCTCAACTCCTCTTATCCGATCCCGACAAAACCCTTTTACCCAAACTCCAATTTTTTTACTCCAAAGGCGCTTCCAAGCCTGACGTTGCCAAGATCGTAGCCTCTTCCCCAGCCATCATGAGACGAAGCTTGGAAAATCAAATCATCCCATCTTATAACTTCTTCAAAGATTTTCTCCAATCCGACAGGATGGCAATTACTGTTGTTAAACGCTTTTCCCGGATTCTACTATTTGATATTCACACCTATGTAGCATCTAATATGAATGCGTTACAAGAATTTGGAGTACCCAAATCAAATATTGCAGGATTGCTAAGGAATCAGCCTATGGCATTCATGGTGAGGCCAAATCTGTTTAGGGAGAATTTGGAGGAAGTAAAGAAAATGGGATTTAATCCTTCACAAATGAAGTTTGTTATAGCAGTCCAAGCAATAAGAGCCGGGGGGAAATCTTCCTGGGAAAGGAAGATTGATATATATAAGAGTTGGGGTTGGTCTGAGGAAGAGATTCGGTTAGCCTTCACAAAGTCTCCCTGGTGTATGATATATTCTGAGGATAAAATAATGACAACAATGGATTTCTTTGTCAATAAAATGGGCAGGGAGTCTTCTTTGATTGCTCGCCGGCCCGTGCTTATCTCACACAGCTTGGAGAAGAGAATTATTCCTCGCTATTCAGTTGTTCAAGTTTTGTTGTCAAAGGGTTTGATTGATAAAGACTTGAGTCTGCCAACGGTGTTTCAGTCTACTGAAAAGATGTTTCTACACAAGTTTGTGAATGTTTACAAGGAGGAAGCTCCTCAGTTAATGAAACTTTATCAAGAGAAGATCAATCTTTCAGAAAAGCAAGATTTTCTTCAAGCAGGAAGTGGTAATTGTAGAATGTCCACATTATGAATCCAAATTTTTCTGTACCTTCCCGGGTGTGGTTGATTCTGCTAAAAATGATTTTGTTCTTCATCCTTATACATTTGGTACTTACTGCAACTAATTCAGATTTATTTTATATGGAAGTTCAATTTATCCTATATTGTTTTTTGATGGGCAATAATATTCAATCTGATCTTAATAGTCTATATATTTTTCGGATTCCTTTCTCCATGTGTAAACACCCCTCTTACCCCACTTGCCTTCTTCAAGCAGCTCATATGCTGATGTAGTTTTAAAACGGGCATTAGACATTCTGCCCCGAACAACAGCATCCCTATGAGCCAATCTTGAAAAGACTTATAGTTCTTGAAATATATGGTTGTCTGTGGAACTTTAAGGTCTCCTTGATGTTTCATTGGGACCGTAAAGAATGAAGCTCAATGATGCAGATGAGGATTGTTTGTTCAACTCTGAGAATCCTTCCACCATGTCTCTCCTTGCTGATTGATGTGTTCATGGGTAAATTCTCTTTCTCCTGCCTTCATACTTGAAACTTAGTTTTGTATGGAAAGAAGCTTTTAGATGGAGCTTATTTTTGGCAGAAATAACTAGCACTTGATCGACATGGGTGCCTAATGCAACTTATATGCCCGGTTTGGGTTGACTTCTGAGAAGTTCAAAGCCGGTTTTTTTAGGTCAAGTTTGGTTAATTTTGTTTAAAGAGTTTATGGTTTAAAAAAGAAAAACTTAATATGACAATCTGGAAAATATTGCTTCTTATGAAAACTTTAATTGATCTTGCACAAGAAGTTCTTTGATATTTAATAGAGCTTTTATAATACCAATATTATCCTTTAAAAAATATGACTTTTGGCTTGGACTTTGACTTCGATTTCTAGCTAAAGCAAAATATAGGAAGCTATCCCAACCGGGCTCATAATCTATGGTGCTCAGTGTTGCAAGCTGGTTAGCTGTTTCCTCCCATTGTATAGTTTCAATGTTTGAAGCTTGAAGCTCAAATATGGGATGTGGAACTGTTGCTTAGATTTAGATACAACTGTTCTAACAAATGATATTTGATTTTCTATCGTTCATCCTATTCTCAATGGTGTAATGTTCTTCTTCTTTTGCAGTGTTCTTGCAGGTTTCTGGCTTACATTTTCCACAGTGATTTTCATTCTTTGTTGTGAACTTTCAACATTTATGGCTTTATGATATATCATATACATACAAGCTTCATCATCATCATCAATCATTGGATGAATAGATATTAGATACACACTCTTTGCTGTTGAAGCTCAGTAATGTAATGTCTTTTGGTGCATTGCCAGAGTTTTGTTTAAGGCTCCGTTTTGCAGTGCTTTTAGAAAACACTTTTAACAAATAAAGTGTTTTGTGAAAAAAATCGGGTATTTGGCAAAATTTAGAAAGTATTTTTAAAAAGTTAAAAAATAACTTGTGGTAGTTTTAAAATAAACACTTGATAAGTAATTTTCTCAAAAATGCTTTCATAATTTGAGGATTATTTAATCATTTTTAACCAAATATTTTTATAAAAAAGTTAAAAATCTATTTTAAAACAAAGGGAGCAAAAGAATATTAAAAAAACTTTTCCACCATTTATCTAAACGATAAGAGGAAAAGTGCTATAAAAATATATCCTTCAAATTTTCTTATTCTTAACTTGTTGATAAAAAAGAAAAATAATAATAATAATAATTATTGTGAAAAATTTCTCCTATATTTTTTCCCTTCAAATATCAAAAGATTAGTTGACCAAAAAATAGCTAATAGAATACAATGAATCCATGTAAAAAATCTTCTAAACTTGTAATCGATTCATTATCATACTTGATAATTTTGCATTATTGAAGGGTTCAATTAATGTATTTTTTTTAATAATATTTTAAAACACATCCAAAAAAGAAAAAAAATAAAAAAGAATCTACCAAGATGGATTTGAGACCCACCCAAAAAACCTCTCATGGGAATTTATTTAAGTAAAAATTAGTTATAATTTATAACCCACCATAAAAAAAAAAAAGAAGCTAAAAAAGCAATTAAATCCGTACTTTAAAAAAGACAAAAAATTAATATTTTAAATTATTAGCATTTTATAAAAGTTCACAAATAAAATTCAAACGTTTGAAAAACGTAATCCAAATTCAAAAAATGTATCACCAAATATTTTTTACTTAATTTGTTTGAAATCAACGGTACGGAAACGGAGAAAATGAAACGACGGAGGAATGTGCGTTTTGGCACGGAAACGGTGGAAAGACGGGGAAGGCTTTGGCGTTTCAAAATTTGACACCCAAACTCTTTGAAATTTTGATAATAAATAAAGAAAGACAAAAAAACACAGAAAAAGGAGATTGCAGAGAAAGGACTGACCTTTTTCCTTTCAAAGTTTTCGCGGTTTTGCCCCCAAATTCTTTGGTTTCTCTCTGGATTTTCTTCAATCCAATCATCATTTTCATCTCTGTGGGTTGATTGGTATCGTGCGCTCCACCTCACGGTGATTTTTTGGAGTGGCGGGGATCGGTGAGAGCACATTCTTTGATCTTTCAATTAGGGTTGTGGTTGATAATTTCAAACCCGTCTGTTTGGTTCCGGGGAATTGAGGACGGGTTTTGGTTTTCGGGAACCAATTTGACGTTCGCAGTTGAAATTGAGGTTTCTATTTTCTTGGCAACCAAACGGGGAGTGCGGTATCATTTGATTTAATTTATTGGTTTGTTTATTTTCGTTAATGTGTTGTTTTGGGTGGTGTGAGTGGAGCGCAGGAGGATCCGAGGGAGTGCATGTGCTGATCGGTGGGATCTGTGGAGCGTTTTTGTGGAGTTTTGGCCACTGTGGTTTGAGATGTGATTCCTTGCTTTTCGGCAACCTGCGGTTTGGGCTTGAAATTGCTTTCGAGATCGGGGGTTTATTAGGTTTCAGTTTTTCTAACTTGCTTCTGTTTAGAACAGCAGAGGAGGAAGCTCATGGCGCCAACAAAGAAGTCGAGAACTGTGACTAAGCGATTCTCTTACGTTAGTGACATCTCCCCCAAGAAGGACGGTGAAAAGGCTAACAAGAGTGGGCTGCGGGTGAGTGTTGGCTTTGTTGAAAGATATTCGTTTTCTTAAATTGCTGCAGTCAATTAAATTTCCCCAAATTGATACAAGTAATATCTGGATTTTTTTTTTTTTAAATTTTAATATTTCTTTTTTCTGAATGTTGTTAGTATTGATTTCATATCATAATTAGAAGGGCTTTTTTGTTTAGCTTCACAAGGCGAGGTGATTTTTTTATTTATTTAAATGGGGTTGTTTGAATGCTAGATCAAGTTTCTTTTTTCGTCAAGCTTTGGTCCTTCTTTCTACAGTGTATCTGATTGGGTTAATGTTTCTGTGATCTCCAATACTCTATGAATTAGCACAAGAAATGTTGAGTTGAATTGGAATTTAAAAAGTAACAATAAGAGCAGGGTGATCTGATTGGAGGTTTTAGAAGGGTTTCAATACTGGCTATACCATACATCAGAAACAAACCTAGCAATGTTCCAAAACAATAAAAACAAGTTCTTTACAGTTGCGTGAGCTTGTTTGTTTGTTTTCTCTTAAGCAAAAGATATTTTGTAGAAAGATGCAGGTAGGGGTGATGGGTCCCTGCATACTATACAGCGTTCAGAGAACACGCTCAGAAAAAGAAAAGCAACTATGCATAGGAAGGAGAAAGAACATAGCAACAACCTACTGCTGCATTCCTCAAAGTTAACAACAAAGTCTGGAAAGGATCTTCTAGAGTCAGGTAGGCAATCATCCGCAGAAAGGGGAGGACAACTCCCTCTCCTTTCCCTCAACTTGATTCCTTATGTGTCACTCTCCTGGCTTAGTTTCCAACCTACGCATAAGGGTAATGGTGTCCAAAACGTTCTCTTCCACTTCTTGCAAACTCAGCATGCTAATGTGTTAGCTTCCTTGCCCTTGTTCTTCTTCCCTTTTCCATAACAACCGTTTTCCTAGGAAGAACCTAGTGTGCACCAAAGAGAGGAAAAAGCACCAACGACACCTCTCAAGCCAACCAGCTATGTAATAATTGATCAATGCTCTCCTCATCCATTTCGCACTAGTAACACCATCTGGAAATAATTCTACTTCTCTTTGCTAACTCATCAAATCAATATCTTTGGGTATATCACTGCCCCCATCAGAAAAAGCCACCTTTAAGGGGCCCTACAACCTCACACCTCTTTAGCTAGAAATTCTACCACCCTATTGTTCATCACCTTCTTATAAAAATATTTGAAAGTAAATACTTTATCTCACTCAGAAACCAATCCAAGACATCTGCTCTTTTGATGAAGTCGTTTATTTTCTGGATTTGTTCCATGACCATCTTTACTTCCTCTAACCCTCAGTCCTGGGAAGTCCTATCATATTCTTGATGGGCAAAAATAAAAATTGAAATGAAGCATCTAACAAATAGGGAGTGCAACCCCAATATATAAGAAATATACAGAACATGCCAAAAGATGAAAATGAACGGAAAAGAAGGTTGAAAACACCATCCCTTTAAGAAAATCAGTCAATGAAATCTAATAAGGACAAAGAGGCAACACCTAGAGACATTTTATACCAAAGGAAAAGGACCTGAGTAAAGGAGTCTTTGAACAATTGATCCATGCTCTTTGCATCTTCAAAATGTCTATGATAGCCTCCTATCAAATGGTCCAAAGCAAATACGATGGGGTAGTCCTTTAACCTTCCTATGTTTCTTTTCTAGAAAATCACATGGCATCACTATAACATCTCTCTCAGTGAATTGTGAAGAACACATGCAGTGTGGAACAGGGAGAATAACGGGTGCCATAGAGCCCTAGCCTTGCTAAAATGAATAAGAATATGTTTAGCTGATTTTTCTTTACCTGTGCACAAGTGGCTATGGTTCACCAAAGGTGAACCTCTTCGTTTAAGCTGATTCAACATTAGAATCTTACCCTAAACAACTCCCAAGCAAAGAAGCCCACTTTATTGAGAGCCCACAAACCCCAAACTTCTTTAATAGGAAAGATGACAACATCCTCCAGCTGTAAGGAACAGTAGAAAGATTTTGACATTAATTTCCCCATCTTTTTTATCCTCCCATGTCAAGCTATCTTCACAGTCCCTAAGCACCGCCACCTCTTGAAACCTCCTTAAAAATTATCAAATACAACCTGCTCTTCTCTTTGAACCAAATAAGCAGCGACAAAAGCTTCTCTATTGGCTGTGTTCTTTAACCTACTTGGGAACCCCTCTTAGCCAATCCACTTTGTGTCATACATCCTGCTAAAATGGCTCTGTCTCCAGGTTTCCAACTGCACAGCGTCAGTGAGAAAGAAATTCCTCCCATCCCGTTCTTATCCCTTCCCAGGTCTTACTCTAAAAGAGGCCTTCTTGAGAGAATCACCACTAATTCCATCCTCATATTTATTAGACACCATTTCCCTCAAGCACCTACTCCTTTCTATCTCCACAACCACTTGCCCAAGATGTCCTTATTTGCCTCTTCAAAGTTTCAAATGCCCAACCCTCTACCCATTTTGGCAAGTGTACCACCTTCCATTCCCATTCACCAAATGAGGTTTGTCCTTCTATCCAAATCCCTTACTCAAGGAGAACCACAATGACTTCTCAAACCTCATCTTCACTGATCCTATAATCCTATAATGGTGGGAACCAACATGAATTAGGTATGCTTGCATTTTTTTACATCTACTGTCATGTACTCATCTGAGATTTGCCCTATATGCAACAAGAGCAGTAATATGGATGCCCGTCTTGTAACTGATTATTTTTTAACAGAATTAATTGATACTCAGGGAGTCAATACTCTAAAAGGTATGACACGACTATTAGTCTGAAATTGAAGTCCTTGTTACCTAATGAAGCATAACTGGATCTGGTACTGTTCAAATGGGGAGTTTCTAGAATACCAGAACATCAGGCTTCATTTCATTATGAACAAAGTAGATGATCTTCTCTTCAAAGAGTTTGGATGAACATTGTTTGTGCAGTGGAATGTTAATAGGCATTCTGAGTGCTTATCTCTCTAGTGAATTATATGGAGTTCAGGACATATTAGACTAGTTTGGTACATGTTAGTGATGGGTATATCAGTTAAAGAGTGTTCCGTATTACTTTATTATTTTTTTCTTTTTGGACATAGAAGATGATATGGTTTGGCTAATCATGTCTGAGAATTAGAATCTTGGAATTACTTTGCAACTAAATGCAAAGCAATCACTTGCAAGGAAAATGAAAAGGCATGAATTGGTTTATTCTTGAAAGGACAAATATTAATGATAGAGGTTGCATGCTTGCATTTTGAAACATTATGAAATTTATTTAGTCATTTGTTTAAAACAAATTAGTTTTTTTAATGTTATATGAGGAAATCTATTGAATGAATGGGATTTAACTATAGGTGTAGAAAATATACTATACTCAATATGTTACAATAGATTTTTATGTAAGATGATACAGATCATGGATATGTCTTGGAATTGTATCATGCCATACACATTTGAATTATATGATACCTGATACGTGTGATTTATGCACATTTGAATGCTTCTGAATTTTTTTCTTAAACGATAATCATTTTTGTATAGAAGTTTATTTAAGGTTGAAATTGAATGTCTTGTTTCCACTATCATAGGATTCTATTCGTATCAATCTTGAGATGCTTACAACAAATTAAACCCCCTCTCTACTTATAGGTAGTTGGGGAGAGTCGTAGTTCTGTAAACGGCCAATGTGAGTTTGTGGTACTTAGAATCTAAATTCATTTTGCACTTTCTCTTTCTTTTTCTTTTTTGGTGGAAAATGAATGCAACGAGAAAACGAAGAGAGGAAAATGAGTAATATTGCACTTCTGTTGTTGACAGCATGCAAAGAAGATTGAAACTCAAATATTTGTTTATTTGAATGAAACATTGTTTGTTTAGAAGATTTTATAGAGTGGGTGTGTATGCGTTAAGGGAGAAGATTTTTTGTTTTTTCCCTTGTTGTATGGGCCCTTTTGTAAGGGGGTAAGTTCTTTTATACCGTAATTCTGTGGGTTGCTATTTTAGCGCCTCTTTGCAATACAATTATATATTTATTGATCAAAAAAAAAAAAAAAAAAGTTTGTTTAGAAGATTTAAATATTGACCTTGAGGATGACAATGTTTCTTGTTTGATTTTTGTCTTTTCCGGAGTGGGTGGTTTTGTTTGTCAATGATTGAACTTGGAAATTTAGAAATTTGTAAATGGCATGCATATACATCCATTGTCAGATTAAGTATATTGCTATACTTGTTTATGCTTATATTTCCTCTTTTGGTATTTTGGTTGGTCACTTCTTTGATCTTGGCAGTCTTGAATGATCATATTTAGTAATGGATCTTTTGGAATTAAAAGTTTAGATTTTTGTTTTGAATTTTATGATGAATACATGTCAGATTTATAAAACCTACATTTGCCCCTTTACCCATAATTTATTTCATAAAATTGGTTATATAACTCTATATTTAAATATTGAAACACATATTTATTAGAAACACTTCATTGATTCATGAATGAAAGGTACGATAAGGATGAGTTATTGTTAGGACAATTGTTTTATGTAGATCTTGTCCACTTTGGGCCCATGGACCCTACTCATTTTAGAAGATTCACTCCTTGTGAGCACCACAAACTTCTCCTCGCAGAAGAGGTTGGCTTTCGCAAGTCAGCCACAAAAAGAAAGAACACCACTTAAGCACAAAGAAAAGGATATAAGGCTCAAACATCTAACACCCTTCACTTCCCTTCATCCACAAACAAAACCCACAAAAACATCTAAAAGTGAGGCTCCCTCTTAGCTCTTGTATCCTCAGACTTATTAACTGGACAATGGATCCAAGTGTTGGAACATCTCAATACTACAGAAAAATCAATGGTCTTATACAACTAAAATCCCATTTCTAAGGTCCTTGCCTTCTCTGTCTCCTAATATGTAAAAAATTAAATTATGATATACTATACTGTATGATGCATGAGACAGAAAAATAAAAAGTATTAGATGATATGATCTATGAATTGACATGATTTATTTAATCATATAACGAGAAGCATTGAATTGAAGTTAGAAATCTTCTCTACGCAAATATTTTGACAGGATTATGGAAACTACTGCTTTTAGCTAATAAGTTGAAAATATCTTTACGACATTTGATTAAAGTCTTAAGACTGAAAAGAAGAGGGAGGAAAGGAAGAGGGGATCTTGTGTCTTACTAAATTAGTGGATTAGAATGTATTGTTTTTGGAATAGGATGATCAGGGTGTCTTTAGGAAGTTGTGTGTCTTCTATGTTATGCAATTCGATTCTAGGAATATATCGTCCTCATCAGTTCATTAGTTCTTTATCTGTTTAGTTGGTGTTGATATTCTGTTCTATTTCTGCAACTAAAGAAATAAACAATTATTTCTTTTTCAGTGACATTGCATTATGGCTCTGAAGGCTGGATCAATAACAAGTATTAATGTTGAAAAGTTTGAATTGCCAAACCTTTAACTTGTCACAATCTTTCTATCATGTGCAGAAGAGGAAATTATCTGACATGCTAGGGTCTCAATGGAGCAAAGAAGAGCTTGAGCGTTTCTATGAAGCATATCGCAAGCATGGGAAAGATTGGAAAAAGGTTAGTACATATTTCATCATGGTACAGTATTCTCCCAACAAAAAAAAGAAGTTAGTTCATTTTCCAACATGGTATAGTAAATATAGGTTACAAGGCAATTAGTATTTACTTCAATTGAGCTTGCTTTATTGTGTGGCAATCAGAATTATTCACTTACAAGTACTCCTCCTTGCAATTTTGTTTGGAGCCAGCTTATGATTTGATGTTCTCAACCTTTTAATGGTCTAGCCCTTATTGGTTTGAGATTTCATCAAATACCTCTCCTATCTTTTTTATTTATTATTTTCACTCACCTCCCCTTTGACTTAAAATAGGGGAGGTATTTGATGAAATTTCAAACTAGGGGGAGTCAAGTGTACTTAACCAAATCTTGAGGGGAGTTGAGTGAAATTAACCCTTATAAAATTGAGGTCTACTGTTTTTACTCAATTCGTGATGGTCATAACATCTTCTGATTCTTGTTCCTTTTGGGTTTTCAGGTGGCTTCAGTAGTTCGTAATCGATCTGTGGAAATGGTTGAGGCACTTTACACAATGAATAGGGTAGGTGTGGTTTTGAATCTTGTTTAAGTCATCAGAATTCTGACAATCAATTATCTTGATTTTTTTTATTTTAAATTTTGTGATGCATTGAAATTGTATGTGATATTTACATCGTGCAAGTTGATTCTAATTTTTAAGAAAAAGAGCATACCTGTTTTGTTCCTTTTTGCTATCCTGTTTGGGATTGCAAATTTAAGTGCACTAAGAGGTTTTGTTCTACAGTATAAGGTCTCGTGCAGTTATGCTTAATGGCCTCACTGGCCCGCCAAAACATGGAATTTTGAGTTGCCTTGAAAATTTTTTAAATCAATATGTGATACTCTAGTTCTGTTGTAGTACGGAAATTCTAATAGAAATATATGCTACTAATTAGGTTTGACGCCCTATGCAGACCTTTATTTTTAGAAAGTAGCCTTAACCCAGAATATTTTTGGGTCGTTATTTCAACTGATTTTACTCATGAGTCTAGCAAGTTATCTTGCAAGTTCTGAGTTCAATTTTACTTGCCAATTTTTTGGTTTCTAATTTCTATCCCTTCATGCCTAAGATATTTTTGCCATCTTCTTTATACAGTGTTCATCACTCTTTCATCTCTCCACAATGAAAATTTCCTTTCTGAAAAATATCTGCTTCCTGCTTTCTGTTCCCTTGTTTTAGTGTTATTGATGCTCTCTGAACCAATTGACAACGGGAAGGAATTTAATGCTTTCTGAGCAAGTCTTGCATGTCTCTGGTGTGGCTTGATGCTAGAGTGAGGTGAACTACACTGTCTGTGTTTTTTCTTAGAAATGTACAGGCATGCTCTGGTGGTAGCTTTGTGACTGATCTCACTATGCAGGACTTTCAGCTTTTCCAGAAAGTCCCTTTTTTTTTTGTCTTTCTTGCATTGAGACCTAACTGAGTGACAAGTATGTAATAACTTGACATAGTGTGGTATAGGTAACTGATACCAATATGTACCATACAATTTGCATCAGAAAGGGGAAAGAGCAATACTCAGCAAAACCCTAAAATTATTTGAACAATAATTTGCTCCTGACTTGGAATATCCTGTGCATTGGATCACTACACTAGTGATAATGACACTTGTAACTGCTTTGAGGCGCATAATATCTAGGTTTTATACTAGGCTTCAACACATTTAGGGTAGCATCTACTTTTTACAATAGCCAATTGTTTTGCAGAATCACGATACGCCAGGGACATGCTTGTTTTCTGTTGTTTATTACTATTATTATTCTAATTTTAAGCTTATGCCTTAAGTGCTTATTACAGTATTTTGGCCAATACTATCCCTTATGTGATGAATTCTAATCCTTAAAAATAGTGAATATCAGGCATTAATGATGAGGTTTTCATTAGCAACAGAGCATGGTTTTCATTAAAAGTTGGTGATTCATGTGCTATATTTTCAGGCTTACTTATCTCTTCCTGAGGGGACTGCTTCTGTGGTTGGACTAATAGCAATGATGACTGACCACTACACGGTTCTGGTGAGATTCAAATTTAATTTCAACCAAGGTTTTGGATTTTCTATGCCTCTTAGTTTCTATCGATATGTTTCAGTTGTACTTATTGGGAGATTGTGTTTAGCACCCAAATGTTGTTTTCCCTTTGACTTGTATGCACATAGAGAAAGGGAACGCCAAAATTTGTGATAAAAATGGAGAAACAACAGGAAGAAAAATGTACTTAAGCCATCTGAAATGATAACAGTAATAGTGCTATCAGTGCAATTGGTTTGCTGCTACTTCTGCTTTGAATCTCAGGCACCCAGCTTTTAAAGAGGAATGTCTCTCTCCCCCCACCTCCCCAAACACCTTCTTTGGGGGCATGTGAGGCTTTTTTTTTCTTTTTTCCCTGTTCTAAAAGTGTGGAAGAAGTGTATATCTGGGCACATTGACAAGCACCTTAGATATTAAATGGTAGTATAGTATATTTGATGGTAGTACAATAAATTGGTTATGCTGTGTCAGGAGGGAAGTGATAGTGGACAAGAAAGCAATGATGGAACCGGAACATCACGAAAACCTCCAAAACGTGGTCGGGGAAAAATTCGGCCTAACTCATCTAAAGAATTGGATGGGCATTTTCCTGATCTGTCGCAGTCACCTTTAGCTGCACCAACTTATGGTTGCCTTTCATTGTTGAAAAAGAAGCGCTCTGGTGGTAAACACTCTCTCTCACTCTTTACACACATGTGCGCACGCGAGCGCACACACGCGCGTGCACACACACACACACACACACACACACATATATATATGTATATAATTTTGTCAATTCCTGATGTAAACTTATTAAGGAATTGAGAGGTAAAATGTGAATTTCTATGTTTGGTTTCTTCTTGGTGTACTTTTTTAAATTGGTTCCTGAAGTAAGATGGCTAATTCTTTCTCATTATAATGAAAGTGATATTGAGACTTGAATTTGCTGATGCTGCTTTCTGTCTTTTTAGGAAGTAGACCACGAGCTGTTGGAAAAAGGACACCCCGATTTCCTGTTTCATATTCATATGATAAAGATAATGGCCAGAAGTACTTTTCTCCAACTAGGCAAGGTCTGAAATTAAAGGTAGATTCTGTTGACGATGATGTTGCTCATGAGGTAGCATTAACATTGGCAAAAGCATCACAGAGGGGTGGTTCTCCTCAAGTTTCTCAAACGCCAAACAGAAGAATGGATAACATTAGATCATCACCTGTTCAGAATGGTGAAAGGATGGTACTTGTTTACTTTTTATTTGATGGCTTGTGTTGCTTTTTGAGCATTTATCATGAAATTGATTGTAATTGACTGTAACCTCTTCATGGGATTTAGCATGCTGATTCAGAAATGACCAGTGCCAAGATTATTGGTAGTGAAATGGATGAGGCTGGTTTTGAAGGAAGTTTAGGAAGCATGGAAGCTGATAATGGAGATTATGCTAGAGATAAAAATTATTTGACAAATGCAGAAGGTGTTGGTACAGTAGAAGTTCAACAGAAGGGGAAGAGATTTTATGGGAAGAAGGCAGAAGTTGAAGATAGTGGTAACAATCATTTGGATGACATAAAAGAAGCTTGTAGTGGGACGGAGGAGGGACAAAAGCTGAGTGCTGTCAGAGGAAGACTTGAAACAGAGGTTGTGGATGCAAAAATTGTACGGTCCTCTTCTCAGGGTACAAGGAAGAGAAGCAAAAAGGTTCTTTTTGGAGGAGGTATGTTTGCATTAAAATTCTACTGTTTTTCCTTTTATATAATTATTTCTTATGACTATGCAAGTTGCCTTTATTTTAGTACATAGAGCAAATCCAGTTGTCTTCTTTCCAATTTTGAATCTTCTTTGTTTCGTTGACATATTGTTTTGTTTCTTTTCTTTTTCCCATTTTGTTTGGAACATGCTGCTTCATATCCTTTTGTTTTGCTTTGTGTTTTTTTTTTTTTGGTTGAAAATTTTTCATGCGGCATGAGTTGGTGTGTAAATGAAGAAGATTCCAGGTTCAATTCCATGTAATAAAAAAAAAGTTACCTATGATCCATGTAAAAGAAAAGTTTCCTATAAAAGTACATCTTTTATGATAGGAAACTGGATTGAGGATAACTTTCTTTATTCTCTTCAGAATCTTGTCTTGTTCATTCTCTTGAATTTTTCACAAAATTTATTGTTGAAGCAAGTTAAGCCCTTGACTCTTGGCTCAAGTGGCAAGGGGTTTTGGTTGGGAATGAAATGGAAAGATTTGGGATTCTATTCTGTCTCCCAGAAAAAAAGAACCTATGAGAAAACGATTGTTGAAGTAGATATCTCTTCCTGTTACAAAATTTTGTCCAGTAAAGCAGTGAAAGCATTGAGGAGACTGTGCTGGAGAAAGCTGGAGACAAGCAAGATTATGACTCTTTACAAATTTCAGTTGGTGATGATTTTCTAATGATGCACCAAAAATTTCAGGTTCAAACAGCTCTTGTTGTTTGCTTCTGAAACTGCGGCCTGATTCAGGGTTAGCTAATTTAGGAAAATTAACCCTTGGCAATTGTTTGTGTATTTATATGTGTGAGATTGATTATAATAGTAAACATAAAACTGTGATCTTTATCAACTCGAATCTTGTGTACTTATACCTCAAAACATGGGAAAAAATGTGAATTATATTTTGTCTTAGGAATTTTGTCTTCTTGTTCAACATTTTTGGGTCTCTTGGATGCTGTCTTTGTCAATGTGTACTGGAAGCAGAATGCAAATTGTTAAGATTTAGTAGTTGAACTGTTCCAAAAATTTTATTTTGTTTTATTTATTTATTTTTTAGTTTTTTCGATTGTACAACCTTGCTTAACAGGCTGTAGTGGAATGTATATTTAGTTATAGCTAGTGACCAAGTCTGATAACAGACCCCTTGTGCACTCCGATTATGCGTATTGATATTTTGTTGGCATTATTGTTTAATATGATCTAGTATTTTTTTTCTTTTCCTGATTTTTTGTTTGCTGGGATTCAATTCAACTTGTGCCTGTCCTTGATGCTTGTGTGTATTTCAAGTATTACGCATTTTTTATTTTATTTTATTTCTCTGTGTAGATGAAGGCACTGCCTTTGATGCCCTGCAAACTTTGGCAGATTTATCCTTGATGATGCCTGCAACAAATATTGACACTGGTAACAAAATTTCTTTGAACTTTTACCCTTCTTAAGATATTGTGATGACTAGTCAGGCTTAGTGAATGGATAGACTCTCTCTCTTAGTCTCTCTCTCTCTCTTGCATGCACACACGCCCCCCCTCCCCCCTCTTTGTGTACTACTTCTAGCATTCATACACTTACCTTAGACATTTTTAAAATGTTGTGCAAATTAACATTTTATAAAATGAAATATCGAGCTAGATAGCTCTGAAGGGTATGCATACAACATTGATAGCTGGTACTGTTTTTATGATATATTTTTGAAAGATTTCTTGTCATATTTGATGGTTTTGATTTTTGCTTTATTTCTTTTATTTGCTTGAAGGGTACGGTCTAATTTCACAGTCATTAGCAGATACCATTATGCCAATGGCATCCTTGGTTCTTTATTAACAGTAGCATTGGTAGGGGATTCCTGTGTTTTTAGGAATTTATCAATCAAATGCATCTGTGCAACCTTATGAATGATAAAATATTGTGGGAATCTCAATGCTATCTGATTGTACTTGGTTTTCTTATGAATCTTGAAATGTATTTTGCATGCAGTTTGCCCCATCATTTCAACTGCTAGACTAGCATGGTATGTGTAAAAATTCTAGTTAACTTGAAAAAAATAAAATGGTTCCACCAATTGTCAAAACTTCTGTTCCCATTGCTCATGTCAAATAATTGATTACTTGTGGTGAAAGGAGGAGCATTTTTTTAAGTTTTTATATTCTAAAGAATGAGTGGCATTCCCAAAGCCACTCCCAGTTGACCTTCAGAGCAGAATTTGAGTTGAAACATGCCCTTGAGGCTTGGGTTAAGTGGTAAAGAGTTGGAGATGAGGTTCCAGGTTCACATCCCGATGGGGACAAAAATTTACCTACATTTTTTTTTTCTTTTTAAGTTGAAACATATTTTTGTATGTTTTAGTTAAATACTGGTGGCTTGTCTGTCTTTTTATCCCCTTCTTTTTTACTTCCCTGGTTTTCAAGCAATCCTTTTTGTTCTATTTGTTCTTGTCATATCCTTCATGGTACTTGTGGTATTATTGATTGTCAATGAGGTGAGGTTAAAGTATTATGATTTTATTTTATATTGAATTTATGTCCTCTGTTATTATCTGATTTTCTCTGTCAATGTTCAACTTTTTATTTCAAAACTTATACCTCAATTTTTTTCGAGATTTGATTATTTATTATTTTTGTGTAGAATCTGTTCCAGTCAAGGGAGAAAATATTGATATCGTTGATGAGTCTAAGACGCTGGATGTTATGCCTGTGAACCATAGAAGAGAAAAACCTAGAACCTTGGGAGCTAAAGTGAAAGGGAATAATTCAGTTCCTGGAGTCAACATCCCACCTCTTAAAGCATCGAAACTCGAAAAATTCTCAGCACTTGATATTAGTTCTTTCCCTGAAATAAAGGAGGGGCCTCAACCATCTATCACGGGAAGCCGGAAAAGAAAACAGAAGTCCTTTGGCTTTAAGGTTAGATCTACGTAACTTTAACTAGCATCTGCATGCCAGCCCGTGTTTTATTTTCTGCTGATATTCTGATAGATGTTTCATCCAGCTCATGACATTAATTGTTTACCATTCACAAAATTGTCTGTCTATTGCAGGGTATGGAAAGTGAAACTCATTCCGATTCTAATTTGAGTGTTTCCCAAAAAACTGAGGTGTGCAATTCTTTTATTGTTAAATACTTTTTAACAGTTCTATGGAAGTAATGACTTTGTTTTGATTACAAAAAACTTTGCCAATCCCATTTCCTAAAGAGTATATAAGAGACCATTTTTATATGTATCCAATAACTAACCAGAATTGTTTTTTTTCCCTCTCTGGAAGTTCAAATTTTTAGGGTTATGCTTTGCATTGTAAATTCATAAACTTTCTGTACAGGTATTAAGGTTGAAATCGTTTAATTCACATATAGACTTCCTTTAGTTTGGTACTTTTTGCAACTGGAATTGCAATTTGATTTTGTTTCACGTGCCTTCTGTTTTGTATATCATGGAACGTTTGCCATCTTTGATGTTATTTTACTACTATTCTTGGTTCTAGGCTACAGATGAAGGGAAGAAACCTGTGAGTAAAGGTAAACGCTCTTCTCATAGTGCTTCACACCCAAAACAAGGGAAGTTGGTAAAACCTCCAGAACGCTGTTCTTCAAGTACTGAAACCAGAAGAGAGGAGAACTATTTGGTTGTACCTGCACAGGTTTCTTCTGCCAACCAGGTTCATTTACCTACTAAAGTGAGAAGCAGGCGTAAGATGGATACTCAGAAGCCATCTTTCCAGAAAGATTTGAGGTTTGCTGAGAATTATGTAAATGACCAACCTATAATACCCATTCCTTCAGTCCAGGACAGGGCACGCACTCTTAAGGTTAAAATTTTTTGTTATGTCCATTTATATAATGTTTGGTTCCTTAAAGTTTAAATATTATTGTATATATAAATTTTAATTTCAGGAAAAGCTTTCTAATTGCCTATCTTGCTATCGGGTACGGAGATGGTGTGCTTTTGAGTGGTTCTACAGTGCAATTGATTACCCATGGTTTGCTAAAAAGGAATTTGTGGAGTATTTGGATCATGTAGGGTTGGGCCATGTTCCAAGATTGACTCGTGTTGAATGGGGTGTCATAAGAAGGTGCTTGCATTTCAACTTCTCATGTTTTATGCAGTTTCTAGGCTCTGTGAAGTGTCTTCTAAAGACTTAACTCTTGCTTTCTTGCTAGTGCAGTTCTCTTGGAAAACCGCGGAGATTTTCTGAGCAATTCTTAAAGGAAGAAAAGGAGAAGCTTAACCAATATCGGGATTCTGTTAGAACACATTATACTGAACTTCGCGCTGGTACCAGGGAGGGACTTCCAACTGATCTAGCACCACCTTTATCAGTTGGACAACGTGTTGTTGCTCTTCATCCCAGGACAAGAGAGATTCATGATGGAAAAGTTTTAACAGTTGATCGTACTTGGTGCCGGGTTCAATTTGAGCGGCCTGAACTAGGGGTCGAATTAGTTATGGTAATGCATTTCTTGACTGACAGTGATTATAACATAGTAAATGTTCTTTTTATCTGATTAAAAATGTTCTTGGAATCTGTAGCTATTATGATTTGGAAAATTTGCATTTTTTCAACCAAAAAAAAATGGCACAGTCAAGTTTTTATCTCTCTCTTTCCCCCCCCCCCCCCCCCCTTTTTAATGAAAAGAGTAAATACAAAGATAATAGTCAACTGCCTGCCAAAATCTTAGAAATGGTCTATCTTGGATTTCCTTTACATTGCCCTAAAATATGATTATTGAGTGAAAGACACTGATATATTATATGGTCCTAAGCTTCTTGACAATTTAACGTGGCAACTTTGCCTACAAGACATCAACATCTGATGCAGTGAACATGGGATGTGCTGCTTCTGCTATATCATGTCCTAGATGATATTCGTGGGAAATATTACATTATAGAAATTCAATTTTTTTTTAGAAATCGTTTAGTTGATGGCTATTTTACTTGTTAAATATGCAATAAAATATGGATGACAATGGTGCAATAGTATTTGTAACCTTGCAGTTGAATTACATATATATTGAACTATAGTTGCATTCTATTGATTTATTTTGGTTTTACTTCATCTCTAATTCCGAGTTCTGCAATATGCCCAGCGATTAATTAACTTCAATCACTTGGAAGGCAAACTTCTTAGACCATTCTGTGTAAAACACCAAATTGTTACTATCTCTTCTATGTTTTCTTTAATTTTTACAGAATCAACATGCCTTGTATAAAAATTTTGAATCTTTTTTTTTTTTTTTGATCAATATAAATGTCAAGTATAAATGATAAAAATTTTGAATCTATAATAGTAGTGGCCCATATTCCTTTAGGCACATGCATGGGCATTGTTGCATATGCTTGAAACCTATGGTATGTTAGACAGACCAAACACCTGCCTACTGAATTCCATTCAGATATCCCAAAACATATCAAATTGATCAATTTGGCCAATTTTGTATGAGCCCATTTGAAATTATTAGGAATTCCTGAATTGTTTGAAAATTGGAGTGAAAAATAAAGCAAAGAGCATAACTGAAAATTTAGATGGTTGAGCCATGTGCCAATTTTATTCCAATGCCCCTTAACTATGCTTTGCAATTTTGGTATGATAGTGAAGGTGTATTTTGTATCATATTGATTCCAAGAGATTGTGTCAAGTGTTTCTTTTTATGTTGCAACAAAAAACTTAATTTAGGTTTTTTTTTTTTTTTTCTAATTTCATTGCAACTTTTACGAAGTATGGCAATGTTTTTGTCCCCTAATCTCTGTTGTTTTCTTCAGAGAGCATGGTGTAATAATTTTCTTGTTACAGGATATTGATTGTATGCCCCTAAATCCATTGGAAAACATGCCTGCATCTCTTACAAAACACAGTCTAGCTGTCAATAAATTCTTTGAGAATGTCAGTGAGCTCAAAATGAACGGAGGACCAAAAGACAGGAAAATAACAGAGTATGGGAAATTTTCTACGAGTGAGAACATGGAGAATATCGATGGCCCTTCTCGTCTTTCCCCATCAACCTATCCCATTAACAATTTATTAAAGCAGACAAAGGTCAGTAGGTTCTCACCACTAAATCTGCTTGTATGCATATCAGATTCGGTGGATTTCTATAAACATTTGGGTTGTAAAATGTGTGGTCTTTCTCTTATTTTAAAGACTGTTAATTGACAGCAAGAGGTGTTTTTCATTCTGAAAATTAATATTTTCTTCTTTTTTTTTTTTTTTGGGAAAAAGATCTTTATTGTGATTTGACATGCATTTCATTGTGCTTGTATGTCAAATCTTAACTCCTGGATTACTTTGCTTTTATTCTTTTTGCTCTCTCAGACCGAAAAACCTATGTCTATCTCCATATCAGAATCCCAGTTCAAACTTTTTGGACTATATGGAAAATCTCTAAATAAAATAATATTGTTCTTTTAAAGTATTATCTAGTCCTTAGAATAATGACCGGAAATTTAATCTTCATGTATTCCATTTTAACAGGATACTGTTCTTGATTGTTGGAATTATATTGCTAGAGTCAGCTAGGAAAAAGGCTTGTCCCAAATTTTTGGTGTTGGTTATACAAATGATGTTTAGCCTCTCCATAGAGGGCCTTATGTTCTGTTATCCATCATCTTTGTCCCTTTTGTCTGCATCTACGTGTTTGTGGCTTCAGAATTGCAACTAAAACTTTTATGGCATGTTTACTTCATTCCCTAGGAATGAGAGGAGGTTATTACCTTTCTTGGAATTCCAAGTGTTTGTTCTTGGAATCAACCTGAACGTGGGTCCCACTTATTTTTGAGGAAACCCATTCCTCCGTAGTGTAGAATGGGTTTTCTGCATCGCCCACAAAAGAAACCAATTCCCTTTCATTCAGGAATGAATATTTTGCCTACATGTTGCCTTTTTTTCCTTATCCCATAGTTTTTACTTTTATTACTTAATGTGCAAATATTATTTGAGTTATGCTTATCCTAAATTCGGCAGTTTAATTAGTAGTAAAATATTACCTTTGTACTAAAAAAATACTTCTTAAAATATATATATATATATATATATATAAATCCTTCTATAAAAAATATTCCTTTATATTGAAGATTAAAATAACAAGGAGAATTATTTTTTTTTTCTTCCAATTTATTAATATAAAATCCTTAAAAAAACTAAAAAATTTAATATCTTAAATTCTATAAACAATTACACATTTTAAAAATAAGTAGAAAATTTTGCTAAATTTTCAAGTTTATTGATCCATTTCTCAAAATTTCCTGGTTTTTACTTTCTTATTTTTAATTAGAGAAAATTTATTAGTATAAGTTTATTTTAATAGGCAGTTTCTTCCCTCACAAGTTGATTTGAAAAAATGAATCTAGTATTTCACGAATTAATGAGGTCCACTCTACTTCTAATTTTGAGGTGCAATATAAACTATATAATATTTTAATAATTTTTTTGTGTCTTTAATAATTTTTATTAATAAAAAAGAAAAATAAACTAAATATTTTTTTTTATTAGCAGTGAGTCACATATTATAAAATAAGTAGAGAATCTTTTTTGTTTTTTTTTTTTCTCATCCAAAATCTATTTAGTCAAACAAAATTATAAAATAAAAATACAATAAGTAATCTATTCCTTTCTACATAATTTATTTATCATGCCTTTTTTTCTCTGAATGATAAATGTTAAAATATTTTTTATAAGGATATTATAGTAAAATTATATATTTCATTCTATTTCCTTCATTGCTAGTAAACACTTCAAAAGAATAGCTTTCGTTCCCAATCTGTTTCCTAATAGTTTTGTAAATGCTTCAATAGAATTTCTGATTCTGATTCCTTTTATGCTCTTTCCTTCCCATTTTGACTTTTTTTTTTTCCACTCTGTTTCCTGAAAAGTTTAGTAAACATGTCATTATATTTTAAGCATCCAGAAGTAGTATGATTGTGAGATTTTGTACTGTTTCATTAGGTGGGTTCAACAAATGCTAATTTCCACGCTAAAGTTGGATCTGGTGAAGCTGCTAATTCTCAACAAGTGGCAAATTCTCAATCTATTATACTGGCACAGAACCAAGGAAAGGAAGCTGATGTCCAAGCTCTTTCTGAGCTGACTCGTGCTCTTGACAAAAAGGTTGGACCACTAATACTTATTTATGCATCAGCTCTGGATGTTCTCTAGTACTATATTTTCATTCAATAGTATTCTGTTTTAAACTGCTTATATCCTTCATCTTAGGTAAAACAAACTTTTTTTTATGTCCAAATTGTCATTTTCCCTGTGTTATTACTCTGTCTGTCAAGTATACCTGCTGTGTCACTACTTGATTCATATTGTCATAATGTCTCTATGTTTCAGTAGAATCACAAATCTTTGCTAGAATTTTCCTTGGGGTACGGATCTATGAAAAATTCGTCCAAAATAGTTTTAGGACAAGCATCTGGATTATTTGTAGGAAAATATCCAAAATAACCCTGAAATAGTTTATACACCAGTCACTAAATTTGAGCTAAACTGACAAATGATGAAATGACATCTTCCCATGGCTCGGTTTGGTTAAGTTCTGAATCAATGAACCAGAAAATGGCTTCTTATTTTCTGTCCTCCTTGTTTGCAGCAGGAGTCCAATTTAAATAGGAAGTCTTGATTCATTTATTTCATGTGCTTGATTGCTGTTGAGCGGCATTCCTACAGTGAGCGGAAAAACTTGTGGAGTAGGAATTTATTAATCTTGTTGTATAACTTAAGAAGCAAGTCCTTGGATTGTCACATTCTGATTAAGTCATCTGATTCAGACTGACCAGGAATCTTAGTGATGAGATTTGTAGTGATCAGTAGTTTCTTGGTAAGTCGATAATATGAGAAGTTATGAATGAGAGTTTCCATATTATCTGACCCTGAAGTTTAATTTTACCAAGTCACCCAACCAAGATAGGTGTCCTATGGCAGCTGTAAATCCTAGTAAAATGATTTTGTGAGAAGATCTGTGCTAAGAAGCTGTTGGTATTTGAATATTGTTGAATTTCTATCTTTCCTAAAAGTTTAAGCTGTTAGAATTTAGGCCCAAAATATGAGTCATGCTCTAACAAATATGATAAAAGGTTTTAAGTTCTGAACCCACTTCTGAAAGCCCTTTTGCAAAAGCATCTCTTCCTCCACTTTACTGAAAAGTGCTTGTAGACCAAAAATTTCTTCTACTTCTAAAATGCTTTAATGTGCAGCCTGACATGCTGTCAAGCAGTTCAACAGTCAAAAAGAGCTTTTAGGCTCTGAACAGCCTCTGCAATAGGAACCTAAATGAAAAGGTTATGGAAAATTAAAAGATACACAAATCAATATTGAATGACTTTGAAGATTATATGATATTTTATATGACCATTATTCATGTTTCAAACAATCATTGAAAATATATAAACTAATGCCAGATATTTGAAGTCACTGACACATTTAAATACCACTCTCTAATGGGTAAATTTAGATGCTTCATTTGGAATAATTTGATCCTTTCAAGCGATGTTCCCAATTTATACTTTGTGAGTTCATTGCGATCATGGAAAATGACAGTCTTTTCTTTCTTTTTGCATATTGTATTTGAGTATATTCCTCAAGCAATAGAGCTTAGCAAAGATGGGAATGTTAGATTGATAAGTGTTATTGTTTTGAAATGTTTGCAATTAGTTACAATCCATGGTGCCTAATCCTAAAAAATATGGATGCCTAATGCAATAATTTAGCATGGAATTCTAAATCCTGCCTTTTCCAGCCACAAATGCTCAGTTAATAAAACTAAAAGAGCATTGAATAGAAACAAGGGCCAGAGTTAAAAAAACCTATGATTTTTTTTTCCCTTTTTGAGCAAGTACAACCTAATCTTCTCTTGGATTGTTGAGAAGCTGTAAGAAAATGAAAACCAGCTTTGTATTTTGTGACAGTGGCTCCAAACCTGACCAGCTACAAAATTCATGTTTTCATATATTTTCTTGTGTCTTAGCAGCAATGAAACTAAACATTAGGGTTTTCAGTTTCACATGAAAAGCAGCAGCAGAGCCGGAAAAGAGGTTGAGGGGGGGCAATATATAAAACTTAGTTTGAGGGGGCAAACCACTTACATTGCTTAGTGGTAGGCAGGTAGTTTTCTCAAAATTTTAGGTCAAAGGATCAAATCCCATTACCCTTAATATTTTTATCAAAATTTCATTTGGGGGGGGGGGGGGGGGGGGGGGGGGGTGGGGGGGGTGGTAGTGGTGGGGGGGGTGGTATGGGTATTTGCCCCTCCTGGGCACTAGCTGGCTCCGCCACTATGAAAAGCAATAGTTGAGTACTAAAATTTAAACTGAAATTCATTTCAGATAATGGCTGTAATCATGTTGATTTAAAAAAGTTAAAAATAAAAGATATAGAAAAAATGAACTTAAATTAGTTCTAGTTCAGATCATATATGTTTAAGTTAATCCACAGGTTGAAACACTTTTTCTATTTTGTAAAAGCATGATCCTAATATTGGAGTTGGTTTAGTTTTCTTTTTTGTTTACTCCAGGGTTCCTCAGGAAAACATGGATAAGAGGTAGCCTAACATCTTTGATCTTGCCCTCTTTCTTCTTCTGTAACTTTTACAGTCATATGAATAAAAAGGTCAGGTTTGGGTTGTTGTTTTTCATGCAGGAGTTTCTCTTATTAGTTCAGAATTTTGCAAAAATAGCTAATTGGTATGTATAAGTATAGTATATTTGAGCTTGTTTCACTACATCTCTGTTCATTTCGTGAGTTTCTTCATCTTTCTTCTGTGTGTAGATAAATTTTATTTAGTTTAGTTTTGTTCCCTTCCTGATTAACAGTTGGTTACCTACTTTTTCTAATTTGCCAGTTTTATGTCTCTGTGGTATGGCCATTCATTTTTATCTTCATTCAGCTATTATCATAATCTGTTTCACATGATGTCATCTTTTTTCATCAGAAGCCATAGAAACTCATCCAAATCTTCCTATCAGGACTCTGGTAGTTTAGAACTGAGCTGACGATTCCTATTATAATATGTAGGAAGCAGTGTTGTGTGAATTGAGGCGCATGAATGATGAGGTGTCGGAAAACTATAAAGATGGGGACAGCTCTCTTAAAGAGTCAGATCTTTTCAAGAAGCAATATGCTGCTCTACTGGTGCAGTTAAATGAAGTTGATGAACAGGCATGTTTGTTTCCCTGGACTACTGTTCAATTTTTTTAGTCTTATTGTCAATGTGCAAACTGTTTAGCTCCAACCATGCAGCAAGTTCTTGAGTTTATTCCTTCTGTATGCAGGTTTCTTCTGCTTTGATTCACTTGAGGCAACGCAATACTTATCGAGGAAACTCCCCAGTTACATGGCCAAAGCCCATGGCCAGTTTAGCTGATCCTGGTGGCCTTGTGAGCTCATTTGATTGTTCTTCATGCTACACACAAGAATCGGGAACCCATGTAGTTGAAATTGTTGAAAGCTCAAGAAAGAAAGCCCGAACCATGGTAGATGCAGCTATGCAGGTATGAGAAGGCCTTTTAACTCTCCTTTCCCAGTTGCCTCTAAAATTATTTGGGGTTTTTTTTATTTATTAAATAAGCAGTTATTTTCAGTCCATCTACTATGTGATACATGCAAAAATAAATTCTTTCAATGTCTTGGACCATATATGGAGTTACATGTTTATAAATTGTGTTGTTATCTCCTTAGTGTAATTTACAGACTACTGAACTTGCTAGCATGGCCATTTGTTTTGGGACCTTATCTCAATGTGGTTAAATGCCCATCCAATTGGTGAGGCACCATCTTTACTTGTTCATAACCTAAAAATTCACTTAGGTTAAAACCTACCAGAAGATGGAGAGCTTTTGGGTAGACTGGAAATGCTCTAGGTCAGTAAGTTTCATGATATGAAGAGATTTTAATATCTTCATTGGCAGCGTGCAATTTCTTTGTTAGCTAGGTCACTGTAGTTGCAAAAATAATTAGAGTTCTTGAAAAACTAAAGGGAAAAGAATTGAAGAATGAATTTTCAGTTCTATTCAGAAACCTCACGTCTTCTTTCTTTTCTCTCTCTCTCTCTCTCTTTTTTTTTTTTTTTTTTTCTAATTTTTAATTTTTGGTTATTTAGGGATTTTATCAGTGCCATTGAGTCACACAATCTATGATTCCTATATTAGCCAGAATGCTACTTTACATGTGAATGATACCTAATGCACAATGTTCATGTTTCAGCATAATGGCATGAAACATTGTTATTTACTAGATTTGTGCATCTAGTTATATAGCCCAATCCATCCATGCCAAGTACCCGTACAAATCAGATGATGCGTCTCTGTAGCTGATACTTCAAAACCATGGTTTGGGTTTATGGGTTCACTTCAATGATTTCATATTTCATTCCAACAATGTTGGTGGTGCTTTAGTTTTTAGGTCCAGTACAATGTATTTATTCTTATTACAATTTCCTGTTAAATGCTCCAGGCAATGTCATCATTAAAGGAAGAGGGAAATAATGTTGAGAGGATTGAGGATGCTATAGATTTTGTGAACAATCGACTTTTAGTAGATGATTCTGGCATGTCAACTATGAGATCTTCTGCTGCCCCAGATCCACTTCATGGCAGTTTGGCTTCTCAGGATCAGTTTACTTCTTGTACATCAAACCCATTGTCAGGTAGTCAGGCACCTGATCTTAAGTTGAACATTTCATCTGATGACAATGAAGCACAGATCCCTGCAGAACTGATCACACACTGTGTTGCTACTTTGCTCATGATTCAGGTAAACTTTTAGGATAATGTTCCCATGTTTTCTGTTTATACTATATCTAATATTTTTAACGGAATACTCTTCAAAGGAAATGGGAAGTCTGTCCTGCAATTTTCTTTTATTTAGGGCCTTGCAGTGGTTGTATACAAGCTTTTGCCTTCTATGATTTTTTACACTATTTTATTATAAACAATTTTTTTCCTTAATGTTTCATTTATGAGGTTTGAAAACTAAGACCTTGTTTGATAACTGTTTTTAAAAACAATTTTCTATTTTCTAGAACAAAAAAGTAAGAAAATATGTTTGATAACCAAGAAACAAAAAACAATTTTCTATTCTTAAAAATAGAAAACATTGTGTTTTCAGATAACAACTTTTAAATATTTTTAGTTGTTTTCAATTACTTTCGAAGAACTTGTTTTAAAGAACAACTATGCAAATATGAAGAATGATTAAAAATAAAGCACTATATATAAAAATTATTTTTAAAGCATATTTAAAAAACATAGAAAACTATTTAAAAATATTTGAAGTTCCCTAATAGACTCTTATTCTACAAAACATCAGACAACGATTTTTAAAAACACTTCCCAAATAGAACCTAAAAAAACAAAGAATGTAAACATAAAAGTAGATTTCATTAAGCTCTTCTTATGTTGGGTGTGGTGGTAATTTGAGGATCAGTAGCTTAAATTACAGGGTGGTCGCACACCCAACCATTCATTCTAAGTTTTATTGTGGTTGACTGATTTTGAAAACCAAATGTCTACCTTTCTTGTCAAAAAATAAAAAATAAAAAGTCAGTTTAATAAACAAATTAACTTTCAACTTAATTATTTATATATGTGTGTACCGACTTTTATTCTTTGATGGTTCTTAGATGGAAAAGAATTGAGTGGTTAACAATGCTTATTGTCCCTTGGCTTTTAATCCTCCATATAGCAGCCCTATATGAGAATGAAATGTTCAGGATGTCCTTGTAATTTTGGACAACTGGACAATAGATTTCCTATATGTTTTATACATTAAATATTCAGGGGATGGAATAGCCAAATCAATTTGAACCTTACCCAACTATTTTAGTGGGAGGATGAAAGTTATTTGATGAGAATGTGAATTTTTGCATCAGGTTTACCAAGTTGTTGGGCAGGGTGCAAAATCACAAATCTCTGGGGGTTTTCAAACCCCTTCTCTTGCATGTATTCTGTCTTATTCTTTTTTTCCCCCATTTTTCTTCCTCATTTTTCTCTCTGTTTTTATTTCTACTTTATTTTATTTTTTTTCCCATTTTGCTTTGAGTGGGGTGAGAGGGGGATGAGAGGAGAGTGAAGGGTTTGGAATACAAAGGTTCTAGTCTATAATATTATGAGTAAGTTGGTTTAGTAGCAATTCAAATTCAGAGTGATTATTTGAAGGGGCTCTTTGTTAAACTAGCTCTTCTAGATTTTTCTGATTGTTAGCATTTGACTTTGCCCTGTTATGAGATGCATGGTTGTATTGATTGTTATACTAGATCAATAATTCTATAACTCCTGAATATACTATTGGAACAAAATGCAGAAATGTACAGAACGACAGTTTCCACCAGCCAATGTGGCCCAGATATTGGATTCTGCTGTTACAAGTTTGCAGCCTTGCTGTTCGCAGAACCTTCCAATTTATGCAGAGATACAAAAGTGCATGGGAATCATTAGGAATCAGATATTGGCACTCATACCTACATAGGTTAGCACCTACTTGAGCCTTCCGTCATTTATGTTAATCTGCAGTTCTAGAGAGTGAAGTTTTCTTTTTCAGTGCTCAGATCATGTGAACTGTTTTTCTTTTCCTGTCTTCAGTTACCTCCAACAGGAATCGGTACATGTATCAGTACATACTGGATGTAATTCTGTACATTACTATTTCAGAATATGAAGTTAACTTCTCTTTTTCGAAGAGGCAGTACAAAAGCCAACGTGTACTTTGCCGCAGAGGTCCACTCAGGTAGAAGCATGAGGTGATCAACTTCCCTTTGGTTGATGCACTTGGCTTTACTATAGAGCTAGATAGAATTGTTGATGAATGAAAAGCCATGGAAATTGAATTCTACATATAAGAACAGAAGTGATCACATCTTCACTGTTTAAGTCAATGATAAGAATGGGCTCATGTCTAGGGCTCAAGTTTCATGATATAGCAATTTGTTTCTGTTAGGAATGGTTCATATTCACTGCAGTATTAATCTCCAAAAGCATGATTCTGAAAAGGAATGAATATAAGTGTTGTCAGAAGATTAGGGAATATAGGATGCATGTTAGCAATTTACAATATTATTGAACAACAAAGTCTCTTCGATCACTTCCAGCATATTAGTTTGCATGTCTGGGCAATAGAATTGTTGGAAAAGTGGTAGGATGGCCAAGACCCCTTATGGGATGAGATGGATTTCAATTTTATTGCTTCCAGCTTTCCTATTTCAACTAATTCTATCAATTTTTGGCCTTCCCATCTTAACTAGTATTCTATCAATTACTATTTTATTTTCTTTAGGTTTCTTGAATTACTTATAAAGCATTTTCTTTTATCTTTACTACTGATTAGTTTTGTCTAATTTATATTCTTTTCTCAAGTAAACCCTTTCTATTTTCATCTAACTCCATTCAAACATATATTTTTCCTCTTAAAAAAAGAATGAAATTCCTATTTGTAATCTACTCAAAAGAAGCTCATCCTGACAGGGCTATTAGACAGTGGCCTAAGTGTAGAACTATTTCTGGCATTTCTAGTTTTTCATGGGTTAAGTTAGTAATGGCATATCAAGGTCATATAATTAAGAGCTTGAAGTAAAAAATTGAGTTTCATTTTAATGCCTGAAATAATATTTCAAAGCTTTTGTATGCTCTTCATTGCTTGTGAGGATAAGTCCAATCTGTACGAGTATATAACTAATGAAAAATATAGCATCAAAGGAACTAAAAGGGACAAGTTATTTGAGGCACACGTTTTAAGCTATATGCTTTAACAAAAGACTCGATAAGATTAAGCAGGGGTGTTCCACTTATCGTAAGGAGTTTTATGCTGTTGTAAAGACTTCCATCATCGGAGGTATTACATATATTCCTCAGGAATTTTGTATTGTATTTCGACCATCAAATGTAGAAATACTCGTTGTGGGGGCATTACATAGTGCATCAGTGGTTTGTGTTGGATGCTAACCCATCAAATGTGAAAGTACCTTAATTCCCATACGAAATTGGGTTGTGAGCAAACCTATCTGGAGTTGGATGTTTTACAAACTCCAAACTCTGAACGTTCATTGCTTGGATTTAAGAGGATGAAAGACTAATATCGTACCCTAATTATGGTGTCATTTATATCAAGAAATTCGAGTTTGTCACAATTGGTTCCTCCTTTGGTTCTATCGTCCGCTTAAAGGGTATGGGTTATGCATTCCTCCTACTTCAATTCTATTGGGAAGTTCAGGGGTTTAGTTGGTCACATTGGCAGGGGCAAAACCATTTCTTATTAGACTCATGGATTACCATGATTAGCAGGGATATCTAAATTTATTAGTTATTTTTTAAGACAATTGTAAGAAAAATTTATGGTTGGCCCTTTCATCCTATGATGGTTGGACTGACTCTCAAGACTCTACCATTTTACCACACCATAAAAGCTAGATCTCCTCAAAGTTGAGTTCTTTCATAAAAAAGAACAGAGGGAAGAAAACCACCCATTTCAAGTTTGTTAGAGACCGTAGTGTATAAAATGAATTAATTAAGTTCTTATCTATTTGCACTTTCTCATTTCAACAAGAATTTATTAATCACTTGCCTTTTCAAATAAATTGGATTTATTCCAAAAGAATCCAATCAAAGGATCAAAGTGTTTCAGGCTGCATAAGAGTTAAAGCAAATCATAAGGATCAAAACTCACAAACTCAATCACACAGATTTCAGGACTTAATGACTCGTCTAACAACAATTGCACTAATTGAAACATTTTGTTGAGGGACGAAAGGAAAGAAGAAAAAATACCCTTCCACAATCACATACATCTGTGACTCTATTTGCCACCACCTAAACCCTAATTTTTCCAACTTTTTTACTACTCCCCAATTACTGAGAGGCTAATGGATTCTCAGATAGAACCAATATGATGAATTATAATTTTATCATATCACAATTTGAGTTTCTTTTTTGGCCCTTTCAATGTAGCATGTCCAGGGTCCTCCACTGCCTGCAACAAAAATGGAAACAAGAAAAATTGAAGTGGATGAATCAGATCACATTGCAAGAAAAAAAATTTAATAAATAAACAAAGCGGATGAATCAGATCCATCAGCAAACCACCTTCTGTTTTCCCTTTTTCTTTTTCTCCTTTTTCTTTTTCTTCTTCTTATGTTTCTTCAGCTCAGAATTTTCCACTTCCTCTTCTTTAAGCGAGTTCTGCCAAATTTTCAACCATTTATGAAGTCAAAGCAGGAGGCAAAGGAAAAGATAGACAAAAACATCTTCACAATATTCAGGAAATGATTACAGGAATGCAATTTCAGCAAACCTCAGTTTCACCAAATGAAGTTACATGCCTAATTGTCCTTCCAGATTTTGAAGTTCCACCTGATATAGAAGAAAAGTCAGGCCAGCTTCCACATGATAGCTCCTGTACCATAATTTAAGAATACACTGATGCATGTACTACGGTATTTCAGCAAAAAGGCAGCTCGTATCCTATTAATGTGTTCGTGAGCAGCGTATTATAGAGATGAAAGACAAATCCAGACTAGTGAACCAGACTAGTAAACCCTAAACCCTAGACCAATGACATTCTAAAGTGGTAGTGGTGGTTCACGGCCACAAATGCTGCATTAGGATTTTCCCATAAAAATAGCAAGTATAAAGAATCAACATGAAGAAGTTCTTTTGTTTTTCAAGATTGACCACTTAATCTTTTCAAACATATTGTATAGAAAGAACAAAACTGTCAAAGTACATTGATGTGCTCAAAATGTCGAGGACTGGTATAAGCACAGGAGTACTAAACAATGAAGAAACAGAACCCATGCATCTGCAGAAGCATTCTGTCAATTGTCCACTAAAGACTACTTCAAAGCAAGAGAGAGAGAGAAGAAATGCAGTTAACCAAAATGTGCTTCAGTCTCTCCACCACTTTAGACACCTATGAGGGCATCACATAAAAAAATCTTGCATTCTTTCCCTCTAAAAGGCATAACAAAGTATCATAACATGAAAAAATGCAAACCAAATTTTTTTGTGTCGAAGAGCCTTAAATCTCTTCACTGAAAGGGCCACTAAAGGACAGGGAGGAACCTCAAGACATCCCAACCATGAGCATATTCTGTGTAAGTCAAAACAATAATAAAAACAAACTCAATGGAGAAAAGTAGTAATTACTGGCATTCACTGTGTCTTTCGCATTTTTGACTGCCAATTCCAGCAGATCAGGATTTATGGAAGCCAATCCACCAGGCTCATGGAGCTTTCTTTCGAGGAACTTTGCCAAAGCAGCAGCCTTGTTTGTCGTCAATGGTCCACCAGGGTGAGCCAACCTACACCAAAAAACACCAGTGAATGAAAATCAGCACCCACGAAAAGTAACCCTAAGGGAGAAATGAATTTCCAACACAAAAGTCCTGTTCTTTCATTCCTTGTAGCAGGATTCAAAGCCGTATTTATCAAACCATACTGAAACCAAAATAAATCATTTTTCCCTATAACTTGACACCATAACCAGGATTCAACACATAACTGAACTCCCTAATCAACTCAACAAAGCTTCATATTCCAAACTTCTTGGTCTTGGCCACAAAAATCCTCCCTCTCCATTAACTCTACCCATGGTCCTCATGGCAGCCCTCTTAACTCTTTCTAGCCCAGCCCCTTGTACCTGAACACTCAAATCACCCTAATTTATCGCCAATAGACTGCCCAACTATAGATAGTAAATAGGGATCGTGGGAATCATTCCCCTCCCAAGTTTTTACAATCACAGTGGGAAACATATGTTATCATGAACTCGATTATATCAGACAATATTGTATACATTTAAGCATTGTTTTTCTCTATCAACGAAAGGATATATCATGCCACATCCAGGTAAAATGCAGAACTGGAACCGACAAAAACCCTATCATCAACCATAGGTTGGTAGAATTAGAAAGAAAGAAAAGAAATTGAGACGTGCAAACGGATTCAGAAGAAAGCAAGAACAGGGATGGAGCTGTTTATCTGTTGCAGGATTTGAAATCCTCAGAAGTTTTAGTCCCATTCAATTATCTTCCATAAACATATTTTCTCAGGAAACAAACGAAAAATACAGAAAAAAAAATAATAATAATAAGAATAGGGGACCTAGGTTGAGAAGAAGAAGGAGGGCGGGCGGATGATGAAGGGAGAGGTGCGAATTTGCTGCCGCGAAGAGCGCGCCGATCTTCTTCTGTCAGTCCTTCCAATTCTTTCACCATTTCCTCCTTTCTCTCTCTTGCAGATGGCTATGGCGCCTGCCTCATATTACCTTCACAACTAAAACGACGTCGTCTTACTGATTGCCTCTTATTTAGATCCCTAATCTAATATATGAATTTGAATACCCTTCCATTTAACTTGAGTTTTTATTTTTACATATTAGAAATATTTGAATGCATCATTAAAAAAAAAAGTTTTATATTTTATTTTATTTTATATAATTAACATAAAATAATTTAAAAACAATCATTTAAGAAATAATAATATAATTATTTCTAAATATTTTAAAATACTAAAATTAACTACATTAATAAAAATTCTAAAATTAGTAATTTAACATTATTATTATTATTATTATTATTATTATTATTATTATTATTATTATTATTATTATTATTATTACAAAAATAATTATCAAATTTACTCTTACATTACATAATTAAGGTAATATTAACTTGACAAAATTTAATCCAAATTAATAAGAGTATATTAATAATTCTCTTATATATTTCTAAATATATAAAAATATCAAATTTTTTAGAATTAATCTCGGTTAAAGGGATCAAATAATTTTCAAATTTATGAATCTAATATTTCTTATATTTTTATTTGAAAATTTACTCAAATTTGACATAAATGTCTTTTACTATTTCAAATATTTACATCTAGATTTTATAAGACACCGCTATTTTATAAACAAATAAATAAAAAAGAAAACATTTTTGTAAAAAAAAGAATTGAGGGTTAAATTTCAAAAATTAAGTTTTTGAAAGACGATCAAATAATCCAATTTTTTTACCATGGTGTAAAAGGGCAAAATTAACAAATTAATTAAATGCCTGGCAAGCGAATTTAAATCATATCTCATTCAATAATGCTTATTTTTACATAGAAATAATTATTTTTTTATATGAAAGTAAAACAAATATAATATAAAAGGTAATACACTTTAATGTTATGTTTGGTTATCAAGATAAGAAAAAGTGCATGAAAAAAAACAATGAAAGAAAAAAAATGAATAAAAATTTAAAATAAATTTAAAATCAATAAATTATTCCTACATGTAACTTTAAACTTATTTATATTATTTTACTAGCTTTATGTAAAAATTAATTAACTTTGAAATACATAAACAATTGATTTTTTTTATTTTTTATTTTTGTATTTTTCATAATCAAATTAAATAAAAAAAAAAATCTTTTTTTTTTCCTCTCTTTAATACTTCTTGAAAACCAAACATAACATAAAGGTTTATCTTACCATCTCCTTATTCTTAATATATATATATATATATATATATATATATATATATATATATATATAATATCTTAAAATTTTGTCTTAGAGAGCATTTGTTTTTTTAGTTTTTTATTGAAAGTAATTTACTTTTAGATTTTAGGATATTTGTTTTTCTACTTTTTAATGACTTATTATAAACTTTTTACTAAATAGAAAAGTCAAATATTTTAAATTTTTCTAAATGAAAAAAAGTAATATATTAGTTTTTTTTTACTTTTTAATATTTAATAGAAATAAAATATTTAAAAACAAATAACCTAATACTTAACACTATTAAACATTAAAGTTTTATTTAAAATTAGGTAAAGAAAAAAACAAACACCACCTATTCTACTTCTAAAAATGCTATTTGAATATCATTAAATAATTAAAGGATAATATCTCTTTTGGGAACTTCAAATATTGGTAGATTTTCTTACCTAAGTGGTAGAATTTAGAAATTCATAAGATTATCTTACATAAAGTGTTTGAATTCATTTTTAATATATTAATTTTAAATACTATTTATTATTAAAAATGATGGTCATTTTCCTTTCTGACATTCAAATCAACAACCTACAATTTCTTTGGAAATATGTCAGATAGAGAAATAAACTCATAATATAATAATAGCATACATTAGATATACCATCTAAAAGCAAATGTTGATATATTTTTGGCTCATTAAGGCTATGTTTGGTTATTGGAAAATACGAAAGAAAGAAAATAAAGAGGAAAAGTAAAAAAGAAAGAAAAAGTGAAAGAAAATAAAAAATAGATTTAAAATCAATAAATCATTTTATATGCTATCTCAAATTCATTTTATTTATTTTTCCTCTTATATGTAAAGATTAAAAAATTTTTAAAAAATAGAAATTTCTAACTAATTTTAATTATATTTGATTTTTTTTCCTATTTTTCATGTTAAAAACAAACATGATAAAATTATTTTCCTTAACATTTTTTTTCTTTCCTTAGTACTTTTCCGAAAACCAAACATAGCCAATGCATGATCTAATTACAAATGGTTTCCTTGATGATAAACTTGATCTGGAGTGATATGGAATCCCATAAGGCATTGTAAAAAGTAACATTCAAGTAGCAAAAATATTCTATGTTAACAAATTATAGTAACATAGGAAACTAAAGATAATGCAAATGTATCATATCTAACAATGCACCAAATATCCAAAAATAACCAAAAAAAACTTGTACTGATGTTTTATGTTCATTACCTATTCCCAAATGTTCTATGTCATTTTCGCAGACTCCAAATCCATCCTATCCGCTCTTGGTCACTTTCCATATCCATCCACAACTCCCGATATTCTTTCTTCTTGCAAAATGCATTAGCTGCTACAAAATATAGTGGATTTTCAAAAGTGAAAAGTTGTCGCAAAATCTTCATGCATTCTTGCACCGAGGGTCCTTCAAGATTCTCCCAGGCGTAAGTTATACTATTTACTTTTGCTTCAATTTGATCTAATTTTCTCTTTCTTTTTCTGTGAGGAACTCGTACCTCATCATCAGCAGTTTGCTCCCAATGTAATTTTCTTTGCAAATTGTCATCTTCCTCTAGACTAATTGGAATTTCACAAGGCATTGATGTGGAATGTGTCGATGATGTGTTGTCCATCCCCTCAGAACTCCCGTTTTTAGCCCCAATTGCTAGCACTCCTCCAAACAATGCCTCTAATTCCTCAGCATTTGCTAAAGGCCTATAACGAAATTGCTTAGCTTCTGGATATTTCTGTTTTATAATATAAACAACTAGTTAGTCACATACATATATATAAGACAACTTTTTAAAAATTCACTTGAATCAATAAGAAAATCACCTGTAAGTATTCTTCCCATCTTTCAGTTGGCAAATCAAAAGTTTTAGTAACAGAATTGTAACCATCTCCCATCATAGTTATCAATCTACTCCATGTGAGGTATTGCTTTTTCATGTAGTCCCATGCATTCTTAAGCTGTTTTTGATTAAAACGCTTTCCAACTAACTTCTCCAACTCTTTAATAATTCGAGGCCAAGAACTAGGCTTTAATGTTCCACCTGACCTAAATCCACTATTTGCCTCATGGAGACAAAGATCAATGAAGTGTTTCCTTTGGGTGGGATCACTCCAATTTGCCCTAGTAATTTCGACATGTTGAGCCATGATCTCTGCAAGATGAATAATATAATGATTGAATATATATAAATAATAAAGTAACAAATAGCAATGCACAACTATCAAAAGATGATATTTCTTCCAAATGGCAAGGCCCTGCATCAGTGTATTTTTATTGACTTTGATGTAATCGGACTAATCAAGATCACGTGATAAGAATTATGTATGTATCAACAACGAACAGAAAATCTGAGCAAAATTGTGAGCTATCAGTTCAATTTACGCACAGAAGATTCAATGAACATTATTGAACAAAGAGTATACCTCTGGAAACAACAAAAAATTCACACCCCACTTCTTATTCATTCCAGAAGAACAAGTAGTGATTGAAAAGGGAAAATATATATTGACTAAATAAGCTCACGATTCATATAACTAACTGTCAATTATGATGTTAGCCACATCATCATTGATAATATAGCAGTTGGAGTCTTGAAAACACCATTAACAGCAAACAGAAAGATGATAAAGATCCTAAAATATGTTATGCAGCTAAAATTTAAATTACCCAATAACACCAACTATGTGATGTTAAACAACTTTTATATAGCTACTTAGAGATGACTTGGATTCAATGCAATAACAACGTGAAACATACAATAATTCCCATATACAGAAGGAGAGAAGCCAAAGATATTGAATAGAAGAGAGCGCCAAGATGCCCGAAAGGAATTATAGCAGAACCAAATGTGCAAACTTCCTAATAGAAAATTAAAGAAATAAATTGATAGGCAACCTAGGATTTTTTTCAGGGTACAAACCATTCCTTGCTATTTGCTAACTTCCCATCAACATTGTTGACAGTGACAAGCCTCAAACATTTGATCAACAGAAAAAGCATTATAAATACAGAAAAATACAAATTCAATAGGATCAAATGTTTAGTTACAATGTTCAGGAATATAATAACCCAAATTCTTGAAACCATGAAAATTCAGTACATTAAACGTTTTCAATCATCACATTGTTCCACCCAAAAATAAAAATAAAATACAGCAATCAAGTCATCATCCTGATATTAGAAATCCCAACAAAAGTAAGAAAATTCTGAAGAAAGACATTTCATTTATACTAAGAATCAAAATAATCACATGGAGAAGATAGCCAAAGAAGTATTCTATTCTTCTATATCTCATAAAAAATTTCTACGAAAATTCTTAATATATATATATATATATATATACAAATGCACAGCATTGGAATAACTATATACCATCCCATCAATAAAGCATGTAATGTGGACTATATAGTAGTTCAAAGCACTAAAGGAATGATCCAAAAACTGCAGCCGCTGTGCACTTTTTGGGAAATTTTTGATGGATTTTCGTACTTCGGCAAATTTGTAATTTTCTCTCTTATGTTCTTAATAAAATCTCTCTTCTTCTTTCACTTTCTTTCATTTTCTCAATAGCCAAACATGTTTTCGTGAGTTCTCACAAACATGAGGGTCTAGATCTAATTTTTCTCATAGGAAGGATGATCTAGAGACAAGATCTACAGGTGTTTTAGGCGAATTGAGCTTGAATCAAAGAGGTAATTTGATCAAATTGATTGATATGATAACTAGTTATCCAAGGAAAAAAATATCGAGTTGTAAAAATTGCAGGAAATTTGATAGTTTAAAACTATGGAAGCAAATCTGCCGCCATGATCCACACATCACAAAAACCATATCACCAATCACATTTTCAAGCAACGCCCAAATTCCTAATTGAAAGAAAATCACATCTGCAAACTTAAGCATCTTAGGATTACATCACAGCAATATTTGGCTTGAGCAAATCATAAAAATGAAGATATTCAAGATATTCCAAAATTGAATTCAGCATTGAGAAAGAACGAAGAAGAGAGAGAAATCAACCTTCGGAAAACTTAAAAGGAAGAGAGAACGGATAAATTCAGATAAGACCGTTGAAGCTCGGATTTTTGCTCAGAAGTGGAGGCCGAGAATGGTGTGCTAGGCGGCAGCGGCGAGGTGCGGCAGCCGGCGGTGAAAAGAGGGTACCGCCGTACCGGTATCCAGTAGAAGGAAATAAAAATTCACTGATAAATTCTATTTTGATAAAAAAGAAAATAAAAATTCACTTTTTTTCATTTATGTAAAATTGAACGATACGCTTTAAAGGAGAAAAAACAAAGAAAGAAACCTTATACATTTTTTAACAAAAAAAAAAAAATTAAAAAAAAAAAAAAACACAAGACTTTATTTGATTAAAAGGGTCATTAGAACTCAATTTTGTAAATACAACCCTCCGTTTTTTATGATCATAATTTGACAAAAACGTTCTTATTCTTTTTTTGGTAAAAATAATTTTTTTTTTAAAGCTTATATGTAAATATTTAAAATAATTAAGGACATTTATATCAAAAATGAGTTATTTTTTTAGAAAAATATGAAAAATGTTAAATTTACAAATGAGATTATTTCGTCCGTTTTAATCAATTAATTCTAACCTCCAACGGACAAAATAATCATTTTCAAAAATATAATAATAAAAATAAAGATAAACAAATAGAAAATGTTGACTCGTTTGAATTGATAAATGTTGAATGAAAGAAGAAAAAAAGAAAGGAAGAGAATGAAGGAAAAAAATACATAAAGGGAGATTTTTATTAAAATGAATTATGTTTGGATTGTGAATACGAGGAATGAAAAAGAGTAGTCCACATCTTTTCTAAATATGAAAACAAGAATAAAAAGCATAATCAAAACCTTTCCTCACTCAAATTTAGATTTCCTTCCATTTTTATGTACTAAGAGCAATCTTATAAAAATATGTAATTAAAGGATGCTTTTAAAAAATGAAGACAAATATGGAAAAGAAACACTCCAAATACCTTATTATCCTTGTACCATGATTTTAATTTCTTTATTTTGAAGAGTTAAAAATATAAAAATAATTATTAATTATTCCCAAAACATGTTTTTAAAATAAAGCATTTTTTACTATTTATTTTAATTATTTTAAGAAAGTGTATTTAATTCGTATAATCATTATCAGACACACTCTTATTTTTTAAAAATTATTTATAAGAAATGTTTGAAAACATAAAAAACAAGTTAAGAAAATCCCGAATTCCAAACAAACTCTTGTTCTTAAAAAGCATCGACTATTTTTTGAGAATTACAGACCAATAAAAAATTAGAAATAAAATCAATTCACATGGACACTAGGAGCCTATTTGGTCATGTGATTTAAAAACAATTTTTGAAAACAAATTACAAAAAACATGAACAAATGAGTCCTAAACTTTGGACTTAATGCATGAAAGCATCAGTGAAGCCATTTGATTGGATCTGGATTGAATCGCTTCAGCTATGAACATAAACTATGAATCTCATGATCTCAGAATTAGGCAGGAAATCATTAATTGAAAGCATGAAACTGGTCCATGTAATTTCTAAAGTTAAGCTTGCCGCCCAATTTATATACATTGGATGTCACAATATCTGTAAATAAAAATTGGTTAAAGCAACACAGAGATCAACAGACAAAACCCTAAAGCCAATCACAACAGGACACATGACTTTTGAATCAATTAATTGCTCTTTGATCCCCTTCTTTTAACCCAACTTTTTCTGTTAGCACTTAGCAGCAGCATGGAACAATGATTTCACCAGATGGTAGCTATTGTTAGCACCGCAATTTAGTTGTTGATGATAACATGGGCAGGGGAGTGGGGAGGTGGGAGGAGGAGAAGAACAAATTTGGAAGAAAAATTGAATCCTCTCAATTTTCTAGGCCATTTCCTTCAGCCTAATATTCCAGAGAGACCAGGGAATGAAACATGAGGCCAATTCAATTGTAAAATTTGAAAGAAATGAGGTCGCAAAACTACCACCATTGAAGGGGGCTGTAATTTCTTCAGGGGAGGTAGGATTAATGGCGCCCGCTATGTGTGTCAGAGTCCAAACCCACTGCAGATACGCTTTCTCAACAAACTTTGGCAATTGCTTGTGACTAACCAAGTAAGAACTTGAAAATGTCCCTCAGGGAGACGATGCCTTCGACACGCCTACTGCCAGCTTCAACAATGACAAGCCGCCTAACCCCTGAAAATCCAATCGTTAAAGGTAGTTAATTAAGTGACGAGGATTCATGAGAGCTGCTCAAAACTCTAAACAACAAAGAGCATCAGGTTAACCCTGGATTGTGGCTTATAATCAATCTGCAGTAAAAGTCCAGGGCCATCCAAGAGCTCTTCTCAGAGGTGAAAATAACTATTTCACATCCAATGGGACAATTTGACATATTATAGACACCCCTCCTCAACAAAAACCAGCCTCAACCTGACAACAAACCTCACAAAGAAGCCACAACCCTCAATTTAACCAGATTTAAGGCCACAATGGCTTTCTTGAATCCTAAACCCTGGTTACACTCAGAACACCAAGTCATAAATTCCGTGAAAATCAGCCATCATAAATTGGTACACTTGTCATCATGGCTAAAGTTTCAATTACAACAAACTATCTTCTGGAAATAAGCTGGCCAAGCACTGTTCTGTATCGTAATAATGCATTGTTCTTATGCACTCTTTTCCAAATCCTATCCCTCAATAGAAAAGGAGTACATCTTACAAAACAAAGAAAGAAAAGGAGGAAAGAAGTAACCTGGGTTTGCTAATCGGTCCATCACTTCGTGCAGTGGGTCGGTTCGCAAACACATCTGACATCTTTGACTGTTGAACTCATATGGAGAATAAGGGTCTTGTCCGAGCTGCAATGCCTATGAAAAAGGAAAAAGAAAGAAAAGGGATTTGAGTTAACTGTGGGTTAAAATTCCACACATAATTTTTTGCCTTCAATCTGATTTGTATTTTCAATGAGTAGAATTAGTAATTTTATTGAAAAAAAAGGTTATACAAAAATAAAAGCATTAGCGCTTTACTAATGAACATGTCTCCTATAAATTTAATCCTTACAAAGATCATTCAAACCCTAGAGCAATTTATCCATGTTGTTTTGCAAGTACTGAGTGTAAATCAAATACCACCTTGTCCAAGAGCATCAATGAAAAAATGAGACATGGGATGGATGCTCCACCCTTGCCTACCCCTAAATGAACACTGATGAACATCCTAGGAGCAGGCGTTGCCCACCAAAACCTGCTTTTGTAAAGACCTTATAAAATCAGAAAGATTTTCTTGATCATGGATGCTCCACCCTTGCCTACCCCCAAATGAACACCAATGAACATCCTAGGAGTAGGCGTTGCCCACCAAAACCTGCTTTTGTAAAGACCTCTTATAAAATCAGAAAGATTTTCTTGATCATGCATTTCCATCTGGTCGTATGGCCAAGCTGGCTACATAGACCACAAGTTACCAACTTTTCCATAGATGAGACCCCACTTGGAGTCTCAAGTCACCAGTCCAGATAATGATTACACAATCTTCATAGTGATCCATGCACTCCATGGAATTAGGGAATTTTGAGCATTACATAAGCATTGTGTTATTTTTAATCAGCCATGTTTACTGCCTTCCCCTTCCTAGTATTTCTATTTGAATACATGTATTTACAAACAATTTATGATTTTCATAGCACTATCTCAATATCTATCTAGAGAACGTGACTGCAGACAGTGTGGGCAACTGTCTCAACTATAAAAGCAACAATAGAAATAAAGAGACTAGAGATTCACTCTCCTCAAATCAAACTTATCAACAAAGCTTAACAATCCAGGGAATACATGCACCAGCGTATGAGGATGGAGGAAATGATTGCAATTGGAAGACACCTCTATATAAGTAATAATATTACTATACAATTACCTGATGAATAGTCATGTCGTCAAGATTAATATGTGCATAAACCCTGTTTTTGGCCAAGGCTGTTATATCACTGTCAGAGCAACAATGAAAGTATACATGTCATGATCATGGAAGAGTAATTGAAAACTAGTTCTATATACTAGATACTTTAACACAATTCACATGCCAAAGTAATATTACAACAATAACAAGAACGAAAGCTTACCTTCGAGAATATATATCCAGTAATGAGTCATTGTCATCAACTATTGGTATCGAACTAACTTGGGCTGCAGAGATAAAGGAGACAGTGGAATAAGAATCAAAAGAAGATGGACACTTATGGCATATGAATTTTGCTAAAAAATGGCAACTTGAGTTTATCTCCCTGTCCATTGCACCCCTTATCTATTAGCACTTAAGATATATATATATATGAGGAAATGATTTTGGGTACTAAAATGAGGGCTCAATGATAAACAAATAAACTAATACCCATGACCCAAATCTGAATAAAAAGCAAAAGGTCAAACAAGAGCCACATAAGCTATCTGATAACAATTGCTAGGAGTGATTCTTTCAAGGCAATACTTTTCTATTGTCAATCACAATTCAATCTCGTCAATAGTAGTTTTCAACAGAACCCTTTCACCTTTTTGAATTTCTTGTTTTAGAAAGATATCTTGTAGTTTGAAAACCATGAATTTTGAATAGTACCCAAAACCATAGTTATTTGAAACCATATTGGAAAAAGAAAACCATATGCATATACATACATATGTGTGTGTGTGTGTGTGAAGGATATCAAAAGGAATGACCTAGAGGAGGAAAAACACAAAAACCTACTCACCCAATCTACAAATTGTTTTGAGGTATTGATCCTTCTACTATGTACATCCTAACCCAAGATGACAAGTTTCTCAAGAAGGAGCTCTTCAATGATTGAACCGGCTGCTCTGCATTTTTTAGCACTTTTTGGTTCCTTTCTTCCTAAATTGTCCAAAAAATACACAATGGGTTTTTGCCGATGACACTTTGGTGTTTTGTCAAGCCTCCCAAGATCAGCTGACTTATCTAAGTTGGCTGCTAATGTGGTTTGAGGCCGTTTCGGGGCTGAGAATTAATTTGGAGAAGAGTGAACTCATTCCAGTAGGGAGGGTAGTGGATATTGATGATCTCGCCTTGGACTTTGGATGTAAAGTGGGTAGTCTCCCGTCCACTTATTTGGGTCTTCCTTTGGGTGCTCTGTTTAAGTCAGTGGCAGTGTGGGATGGAGTGGAAGAGCACTTCCGCAAAAGATTGACTATGTGGAAGAGACAATACTTATCTAAGGGAGGAAGAGCAACCTTGATCCGAAGTACTTTGTCAAATCTTCCCATTTACTTTATGTCTGTCCTGAGATTACCAAGTTCAGTTAGACGAAGACTAGAGCAAATCCAAAGGGATTTTCTTTGGGGCGGTGGCAATTTGGAGAGAAAACCACATTTAGTAAGATGGGAGGTGGTGTGCTTAAGCAAGAAGAACGGGGGCTTAGGGATCAAATGCCTTTCCATTCTCAATAAGGTACTCCTTTCTAAATGGAATTGGTGTTTTGCAAACGAGAGAGAGGCTTTGTGGAATCAAGTGATTAGAGGGAAGTATGGGGAAGATAGAGGGGGTTGGTGCACTCAGGAAGTGAGAGAGGCGCTTGGCGTCAGGCTTTGGAAAGGAATAAGGATGGATTGGGATTTGGTGGGCACGCGGACTTCTTTTAGTGTCGGCAATGGGAGGAGGGTGAGGTTTTGGAGGGATAGATGGTGTGGGGATGCCCCTCTGTGTGAGTCGTTTCCTTCCCTCTTTGCCTTATCGATCGAAAAGGAAGCTTGGGTGGCGGATGTTTGGGATCCCTTGATGCAGGGGGGTAAGGGGGGTTGGAACCCTTGTTTTTCAAGAGCCCTAAACGATTGGGAGGTGGAGGAGGCGGAATTATTTTTGGGGTATCTTCACGGGTAGAGAGTCCTTGGAGACATAGATGATACGGTTGTTTGGACCGAAACGAAAAGCGGCATTTTTTCGGCCAAGTCTCTATATCTTGCTCTAGAAGCGGACTGCCCTACTTCTTTTCCATCTAGTTGCATTTGGATGGTGTGGGTACAACCCAAAATCAGTTTTTTTGCGTGGGAGGCCGCATGGGGTAAGGCACTAACCCTAGATCTTGTTCAGAAAAGAGGATTGTCATTGGCAAATAGATGCTTCATGTGTATGGAAAAGGAGGAGACCATAGATCATCTGCTTCTTCACTGTTCAAAAGTAAGGGTCTTATGGGAGTTGCTTTTTTCTTTGTTTGGGGTGTCTTGGGTGTTGTCGTGCTCAGTTAGAGAGATTCTACTTAGTTGGCAGATCTCTTCTGTGGGCAAGAAACACAGGAAGGTGTGGAGAGCGGCTCCCCTTCATATTTTTTGGACGGTGTGGAAGGTGAGAAATCGATTAGCTTTCAAGGATGATGAAATATCAATACAGAGATTGAAATATTCTTTTTTATGCTCTCTTTGGTCTGAGGCAAAGCTGTTTATAGTAGAATGCCCTCAAACTTTGGTGAATTTTATAGATTGGTTGGGATCATTGTAAGGTTTTTGGGCCTTTTGGGTGCTTGGGTCTCTTCCTTTGTCTTTGGCTTTTTTGATGGTGGGTGTATAGGTTTGTATACCTTGCATAGGTTGTATACCTAGAGTCGCTCTTTTGGCGTCTCTTTATAAATGAATTTTCTTTACTTATCAAAAAAAAAAAAAAGGTCCCTTGCTCCCCCTCCCCCTCCCCCCTTTCTTATAGCATTTCCATAACCCAATCCCATACCCTCCTTTCACAACACGAACTCCAACACCCTTCCTTTAACCTGTTTCCAAAAATCCTCCTTAAGAGGCTTATCTCCAACTCCATTCTCTAAGGAGTGCCCCATTAAACCCCTATTAAACAAAGAAAGACTTCTAATACCCAGTTCTCCCTTTTTTTGATAGGCTAATACCCAACCCTCCTTTACTCTAATCTCTACAAATAATTGATCATTTCACTAAACACAACTTTTTCTTCTTAGCACCATGTCCCGAAATAAAATCTCTTTGAATCTTCTCAAGCCTCGATCTGACCTTTATAGGAATGTTGAACAATAGGTAAAAAACCTTTACATTGTGTTTGGTTACATAGTAAAAATACTTTACATTGTGTTCTGTTACACAGTAAAGCACTTTAAAGTAAAAGAGATTTGTGACATAAAAGTTCCCTTTCAATGAAGCTAATTGTGAAAGTGTCTTCAGTTTTTTTTTCTTGTTTAATAAAAATTTTCAAATAATTAATTGATGTTTGATTCAAGTTCAAGATTGGCACTTCAAGAATTTCAATTCAGATCTGTGTTACATGGACATTGTACTGTGAGTGGCAAGTGTAAGGATTATTTATTGGGAATTGTATTAGTTTGGTAAACATGTATTCCTAGATGGTTGATGATGGAACTCCTAGAAAATACACCAAATAATTGGTTCATTTAAAAGTGAAGAGGTTAAAGAGCCTATTTGAAAATCTTTTGTCATAAGATGAGGAATACAAGAAACCTCAACCAGATGTTTAGGAAGCTAGTGCATCATTCAGCAACCATATGTCAATCCTTCAGAGACTTGTTTCACTTCCAGAAACTATTCAATTACTTACAAAAATATTTAAGAAAAAATCATGCAATTTTCCTTTTGTCTTTTTCTTATCATTTTGCCCTTTGATTTTCTATCTTGCTTCATCTTCCCCACCACCTGGTGCCTCCCCACAGCAGTGCACCTTGGCACTGTAGCCATGTCCACACCATATACTCTAGGCAAAGGTGTTGAGTCCATGTACCAAAGGTTCACAAAAACAGCAGCTTCACTTATAAGGCACAATTAATGATGGAAGGGGTATCACACCATTTTAATTCTTTTTTTTTTTTTTTATAGGTGACACCATTTTAATTCATACCTGCAGTAAGTTGCTGCATCTACAGTAAACTCATCCATCTAAAGGATACACTATTAAAATGAAGGTAGAAAATTTCAGAATGTTAGACTGGGATGCCCTAGGTGTTCCTTGAAGATGCTAGAGGTTCCAGGTCTTAACATGGTATCACAAAGGAGATACCATAATAAACTGCTGCCTTTTCAGTTTTCTTTTATTTTTTTATTTTATCATTTTACTTTTTTAAGGGAAAAAGGCATACCTTGAACTAACAAACCCAAGGCCAAACTAAGTGAAGCACTTGGATGCAACTTGGCCAGTGGCCTTTGATTGGCTTCTCCAATTTCTGAAACCCATGTACCAACAGGAATTGCAAAAATTGGTAGTTGGAGTACCGGCAAGGAGTTAGAAGAATGTCTAAAATACCTGCAAATACCTGCAAAATAACAGATCCATTGCTAAGTGATAGCTCCTATGCCATTAATTGGTAAATTAACCAAAAAAACTTACATTTTAATATTCCAGAAAGTGAAGCAAGGTGTAAAAGCTGCGGAAAAGAACCATCTTCTGAAGATGAATGGATAATGGGAACTGTGGCCACCTCATTTTCCAAAATCTTTAAAGCAACATCTTTCAGATTATCATATGGTCCAGCCTAGTACAACAACCAAACATTTAGGTAATGAGAGAAGTTTTCCATACAGATATTGCAATTAAGATGCTACCTTCCTAAATAGTGAGACAGACACAAAAGCATACACACATCAAGAGAGAGATGAAGCACACAGGGATCAGCTGTTAATGATTTATAACACAAAAATTTGTTACACAACCCCATGCATTAATTTGGAGGGTGAATTGTGAAATTTGCCCCATAAGGAAGCCTAACTAGATTTCTTTTGTAAGCAACTGTGTTATGCAGCAAGAAACTAATCATGTTGCTCTTAACTTATAGCATCACATTTATAGCGTTGTTATTGGTTGTAAGGTGGGTAGTCTCCCTTCCTCTTATTTGGGTCTCCCTTTGGGTGCCCCTTTTAAATTTGTGGTGGCTTGGGATAGAGTGGAAGAGAGGTTTTATAAAAGGTTGGCCATGTGGAAGAGACAATACATTTCCAAAGGAGAGAGAATTACCATGATTCAAAGCACTTTGTCTAGCTTGCCCATATATTTTATGTCTTTGCTTTGCATGCTACAAATGATCAGATTGAGGCAAGAGCAGATTTAAAGGAACTCTATATGGGGTGGTGAGGCTCTCGTGTGGAAGCCACATATGGTAAGATGGGCAATTATTTGTTCAGAAAAATGAAAGGGGGATTGGGTGTGACGTGTCGCTCAATGCTCAATAAGACTCTCTTTTGCAAATGGAATTGACATTTTGCAAATGAAAAAAAAAAAAAAAAGACCCTTTGGAATGAAATTATCAAAGGGAAGTATGAAGAAGAAGAAAGGGGGTGGTATTCTCAGGAAGTAAGGGAGGGGTATGGTGTCAGGTTTTGGAAAGCCACCAAGAAGGATTTCCTTTTAAGTAGTAAGATCTTCTTTTTGGTGGGCCATGGGAGGAGGGTGAAATTTTAGAAGGACAAGTGGTGTGGGAATGTGCCATTATGTGACTCCTTCCTTTCTTTGTTTGCCTTAGCCGACTGACTCTAAGGACGTGTGCGTGGTGGATGTCTATAATTCTTCAGTTGAAAAGGGGGGGAGGGGGGGTAGAGCCCTTACTTCTCTAGACCCTTCAACAATTGGGAGGCAAATGATGTGGAGAGGTTTCTGTTGAGGTTGTAAAAGAAGAGGGTGTGGAGGAAGATAGGGTGCTTTGGACAAAGCGAGCGGCAAGTTTTCAATTAAGTCCCTCTACACCGCCTTGGAGCCATGCTGTTTAGTCTTTTTTCCAATGAGAATCATTTGGAATTTGTGAGTGTAGCCTAAAGTGAACTTCTTTACTAGGAAAGCAACATAGGGAAAAGCTTTAACCTTGGATCGAGTTCAAAGAAGAGGGTGGTCTTTAGCGAATAGATGTTATCTTTGCTAAGCTGATGAAGAATCCATAAACCACATCCTTATTTATTGTGTAACGACAAGGGTTTTATGGGAGCTGCTTTTTGCTCTTTTTGGGGTGCCTTGGGTGCTTTCCTTGTCAATTAGAGGGACACTTCTAAGTTGGTATGGTTTATTTGTGGGCAAAAAGCGTAAGGCTGGGAAAGCAAGTCCTTTATGTATCTTTTGGACAGTTTGGAAGGCAAGAGAATTGCCTTTGATGGTGACCACTCCAAAGGCTAAAATGTTTATAAATGATGGTCCTTTGACTCTAGTTAGTTTCTTTGATTGGTGGGGGCTCTCGTTGAAGGTGGTGTTGTAACTCTTCCTATTTTGTAGCTCCTTTTCTTGGTTGAGCCTCTTGGCAGTTGGTGTATATGTCTTTCACACCTCAAGTCGCTCTTTTGGCGTCTTTTTTTAATATTAATACTTCTTTATCCATAAATAATAATAAAAAATGTTCTTTTCATTTGTCAAATTATTAAAGGTCATCAATGAATCTAATTTTTCCACCCCACTCTATCTAGGCTCATACTTTCTTATAAATCCTATACCAACATGTTTTTCACATTATGTCAATGACATCCTTTGAGGTCTTCCCTTCTTCCTACTTTAACTATCCAGCCAGCATCCTCTTTCTCCCTATTTAAGGATGAGAGACTAAATAACAAAAATAGGTAACTCTGGACTCTCTTGTCACCAATAATTTGTCATTTCTGCTTTTAGTTTTCCTAAAATAACATTCACAGATTCAGGCATAGTGCTCTATCAAATCTAAGCACCAAATTTATTCTAATTTAACAACTTGCAAGCCACTTCACCTTTCTATAATTTCAATTATCTTCAAGCTTATGCAACACAATCAAAGTTCCATCTGTTAGTATATCTAACTACTATCATGCATCTTAAATTTAGCCCCGTTCACCGCTTTCTCAATTTCCTTTTTTGCGCATCAATATTATTTAAAGTACTTTGCATTCTGACTCCTTTCCCAATTTTCTAACACAGTCCTCAAATTTAACAGCCATTTGGACTTTTCATCATCCCAACCACAGTTTCTTTAGATAATAGCCTTTTCTATTCTGATTCATCAAGAACCACTTTGCTATTGTTCTAACACAATAAATTATCTCATTATAGATAAAAATCATTTATAATGGGTTAATTTCATTCACCTTCCCTAAGGCTTTGGCTAAATACAACTAGCCTCTATTAGTTTAAAATTTCATCAAATATCTCCCTTGTTTTGAGAAAGAGGAGAGATGAGTAAAAATAACAAATAAAAATGATAAAGGTGTTTAGCAAATAAAAATAACAAATGAAATGAATTCACCTCCCCTAGCCTTTTCATTTTTTATTTTCGCTCACCTCTCACTCAAAATAAAGGAAATATTTGATGAAATTTCAAACTAATGAGGATCAAGTATACTTGGCCAAAACCTCAGGGAAGGTGAATAAAATTAATTCGCTTATCATTATTCCACATAACATTAATTTCTCATTTCAAATTCTATTTTCCTTCTATAATGTTTTGTCTTTCAATAATAATAATTTTTCTCCTTTTTTTATAGCTAATTTTTTTTCTTTTTTTTCCCCTATTGGAACTTGAACCTAGAACCTCTCTATTACTAAATTGGCATCCATGTGCATTCACCGGTCACACAACAATTTTTTTTAAAAGCAAAGATCAATTCCATTAAAAGCGCATTGCACCAAAAGTATATGCACACTGTATGCAAAGATGCCAAAAGGTCAAACAAAGCAAAGAGAGACACAAAAAACAATACCCTATCCCGATTTAGAGTGCTCAACCAATCAATGAAGTCCAACATGAACATTGAGTAATCAACCTATACACACTCTCACCCACCCCAATCAATCATAGAACTATGTAAAAGCATCTTCACTTCATCCATCCCACTTTAATTCTCAGGATAATATATGCTTAAATTTTCCTTCTCCTTATGGATGATGAATTCTAGTGATACAACTTATCACTTTTAGAATCTTCCAGACTGTCTACTTTTTGGTATTTCCTCATTTCTATATCTAAGTTTCACTTAATCCACATTTAATCCGTTGAGCTTTAATCCTATTTCTCCAAAAATATTTTAATTATAGAAACATTTCCTAGCAATTCTAACCTTGAGTTTATAAATACTCTAGTTTCGTCAACCATAGAAATAACAACATAGAACACAAAAAATCAAGTTTGAATCAAATGGTGAAGATTGGTATTTATTCATTTCTAAAACTAAATATCAACGAAGTTGTTGAAAACCTCCTACACATGGCACGATGTATATTAGATGCTACAATTTTAACTAAAGCAACACATATTCCCACAATGTTTTGCATCTTAAGTTGACCTTATGATTGATGTGAGGGATAAAATACAATACATATGATACATAATATGTAGCCCTTGAGGCTTGGGTCAAGTGGCAAGGGTTTGGGGTTGGTTTGTGAGAGATTCTAGGTTCGAACCCCACCAAGTACCAAAAAACAATGATAAATAATATGTAATAATAAGCTATTTCTTATTATTTAAAAAAAAAATCAATTTTTCTTAAAAAGATTATTATATTATCGTTTGAATGATAATTTAAGTTTAAAAATGAATGAAAAAGATGAAACAAAGACAGCTAATAATCCTACATGGAAACATTTTGCACATGTCATCAAAAAGGCAGGCATAATGCTAACCTTAAGGTAATAATCAGTGAAGAATTAAAATTGTGGCTTCCTATATTAGTTTTTCTTTTTCAAGGATTTTTATTTTATGAACTTAAAAAGTTATGACCTTGAACATGGCACATTAAATCGCATATAGATGTATATTGTTATACTCATATACAATCATACTTTCTTTTTAGGTACACTGCCAGTGGCTTGTAGGAACTTAAAGTTTTGGAATAAAATATTGATTAGGAAACTACTTAGAACTTAAAATTATGTTTAAAAGTGAAGAAACTATATTTTGTGAAGTGTATTTCATTAAACCTCTATACTAAGGTTAACACATTTAATATTAACAAATGTTTACACATTTAATGCACACACATATATGAGAAAACAACATATCACGTCAGAACTTTTCTTCAACATCCTAGCCCACTCTCATTCACTAGCCAATGCAAAAGCATGAGTCTCGTGCAATCCTTAATGTAAAACTTATCATGGCCACAATTCACTTGTCTCCTACTAGTTGCTCCACCATGTATTCTCTTAACATCCTTCATCTAAGACATTAATCTTTTCTAGGGACTTCTATCATGTGATTTTTCTACGTCAATAAACACTGTTCAAAGATATTTCTTCTCCATGTTAAACATTTACATTAATTACCTCCATGGTTAATCTCCTTAGCATAAAGCCAAATTAATTTTTTTTAACAATCATGTTTCTCATTTGAATACTTGGTAAATTACTCTCTCGCGATGTTTCATTGACTTCCTGCAGTTGGAGGCACGAAGCAGTCCTGGATATGAGTTTTGTGATACAGGAAATCATCAGTTTGATTAAAAAAAAAAATCAGCTTTCTAGGGAAAAAGAAAAGTATATCAATCCAAATATCAGAATTTATTACTAAGCACACTTGTTAATAAGATTCTCGCGTGCAATACACACCAAATATTCATCCTATTGGAACATCTAGGTAATGACTTATTCAATACAGCAAATACCACAGAGAAGGGCCTATCAAATTCACTGTGCATGCCAAAAATTGATGCATGCTAATGGAAGGATTGAAGGGTTTTGCAAGCCTACATGAGTAACTGTATGACTTCTGGTACACCTTCATACAAGAGACTTGGGAAGATCAGATTGAGAAAGTAAAAAACAACTAAAACCTCTAAAAAAAATAATGCAACCTCCCAAAAACCATGTTCTTCATTACAAAAATGAATTTGTAAATTAAATGGCAAATCAAAGAGGCCTCACACGATTCAGATTTAAACAGGCCACAAAACACTCACATGGATGAGACCTCTTGAAAATGCTCTTCCATTCCCATCAATTTGTCTATTCAGATATCCTTTTCCCTCTTTCCAGGCTGATATGGTGTGTGTCTCGAGTTCTTCCTCGGTCAGATTTGACCCATGATTTCCAAGCTGCAAATAAATGTGAGTTAAAACGCATCCTTCAGAATAGTAATATACAGATCAAGATGTCTGAATTTAAAAGGCAAACACATGGGCAATATAATGCCATTCCCTAGGAATTTTATCAATTATTATGTCATTCAATAAGATATTTAGCACTCACTATCTACATTAGAATGTTAAAATTTTCAAATGTATTTAAAATAATTCCAACAGAAAATGACATCAGGGAGCACAATTAAAAAATTTTGAGAATGGTTTCAAACGCCAAGAAAATGAAAATAAGATATATCTCATATTGAAAAGAAACTTAATTCCTCGAATAAGGACTCACATTTCAATTTTGGAAGAAAAAAAAAAGGGAGAAAGATCTAGTCCTTCATGGATGACTTTCCCAACCCACAAATAAAAAGGTGGAAACACTATAATATGTGCCAAAGGCACATTAAATAAAGAACAAAAGCTGGTTTCTCTAAACCAATTTATCATTCCTAGACATAGCAAATTTGCAGCTTTGGAAACACATACTAATTTTGAGAGATAAAGTCCATCGAATATCTTATAATAGTAAAATCCGCAATAAGAGGATTGCAATTGAGATAGACTTTAATGACAGAATAACTTACTTCAAGAAACACATACCTCCCTCAAAATCAAAATAAAATCCAGGGCACTGAGAACTCCAACAAACCGCCCCTTGAAGTAGTCCCAAAGAGGAGCAATAGAAATTCCCTGTAAAGAACACCTAGATGAACTTCCTAGAAGAAGTTGTATTTGTAGAACTGAAAGAAACATTATGTTCTGAACTTTAAATCAATAATCAGCACAAAAAGTTGAAGTTACAAAAAGGATGGAATCGTTTTAGTAAAACTTTCTACTAAAATTTTCAGCTTTTCCACCATTAAGGCATCATTTGGTTAATATTTTGGAAGTACTTTGATGCCTTGTCAACTCTCTGCTTCTTTTTCAAAAGAAACAAAAAATATACCTGCTCATAAAGAATATGAAATGCTTGCTTAACAGGCAAATCAACATCCAAAGTAATAACCTGCAAGACAGATGCACCTGAATTAGAAAAAAGATGAAAACAATGTTAAGTGATTAAGTTCAAATAGACTGCCAAATGTGCAAATGATAGAGGAAGATCAAGGACAAGTATCCAAACCTTGCCTGACTCCGGAAGCAACTCATAAACTGTGTGTGTAGACAAGAACAAAGAAACACGATGACGAGAGACCTCTAAGTCAGTCTCTTGAATCCTTGGCACTGCCTCATGCCGCGAACCATCTGAAATTCTGACCTGTGTCATATATCAGAATTAAAACAGCGAAAATGCAATAATAAAGTAACAGCCTACAAATGAATGAAAGAAATACCAAGATATGATGGAAAAGCAATGTTATTTATTAACTCAATTTTCCACTCATTAGTACATAATATTACCTTTTTTGGACTTTTTCTAATAGAAGCAATAATTGGCCGCATTAATGGTGGCAGTCATAACAAAGAATATTGGTATTTTCCAGTTCATTGATCATATTCCATACTGGGAAGACCTTGGTTGACTTCATTCTATGCATTAAACTCTTAGCTTGTCCCAAGGAAAAGTTGTCTCTCTTAATTATTGGCAAAATTCTAGATTCTAAATCACTATGCCCTCCATGCTTCTCATATCAATTCCATGTATCATTTTTGGGAATGTTAAGAATATTATGTTGGTCCAACAAGGGAAAAGACTAATATCTAAACTAAAACAAATATTGACAAACATAATACAAAATTTCAAGGTAAGCAGATAAGGCATGAAAAGTTAAGAGCACTGGAAAAAGAAAATGACAACTCTCAGTAAACAGATGCTTTAAGGCAAAGTACAAAACTAGCAGTGATGGAATATGTCAATTTAGCTGCCCAAGCATCAAAAACTTGACATATGGATATAATAATCCTTAATTCCTTATCTGGAAACTAATATACATTCTGATGCCTGAAATAAAAGCACCAAAAAGGAAAAAATTACCAACACCTCTTACTGATTATCAAATTACAATGAAGCACATGAAATGAAGCGGAGATGATGAAGCAGAGATATTATGATGTCACTTATTGAAGTATAACTGGCTCCTACCAATTGCTGAAAGGCCTCATTATCCACATCCATGTTAGTTAGCGATGGCACTGCTGGACTAATGGTTGGTGGAATATAATCAGACTCCCTAGCTAAGAGGACAGTGTTCACTATCCCATAGGTACAACTTATAAAAGGTTGGTTCTCGTCATGTCTCCATTCCCCATCAACAAAAAACTTGTACTGCATTGAAGAAAGCAAACATAAGCATGCCAGCCTTTGCAAATAGAAATAAAGGTTCAAATCAAACTTGTTCTGTATAACATGGAGATAAAACATCTAAACAGCACAATTCTTTATTTCAATGAAATTTTTCTAAAGTTTAAATAGATCTGGATAAATATAAGCAAGTTCAAAGCATACTTCAAGAATAGTCATTATTATGTATTGCCTGTGAAAAATGTTCCTCTTTTTTTTTTCCCTTTTTTATAGGCTGCATGTGAAAAATGTTTCTCAACATCTCTCCTCCATGATTGCGTTTGATTAAGCATAATCTCTTAATTTGCACCTCTAAATGACCTTGAACTCTTTAGATTATTTTTTTTCTTATAAAAAAAAAAAGGTCCCAGCCTCCAGTATTCTCATTTTCACATAATCTCTTAATTACACCCCCAAAATGGTCTTGACCTATCAACTCCAGAATGACCAGCCCCTACTCTGATAAAATTCAAACCATGCATGCCTGCAGTGAAAATTTTATTATTAGAATTTTCATAAATCCATACAAAGCCCAGCAAGCAATTCTGCATTAGAAGGGTGTTCATTACTCAAACTAAACACATAAAAACATGCAAGTATCCACTCTTATTATTCTTAGAACTCAAGGACATGCAACAGAGGGGCATGTAATGCATAATTCTATCCTCACAACATATAGTTAATTCTTCCTCAAGTACCAAATCCTTAGTGCATCATCCTTCGGCCAAAACTATTAATACCTTAAAATTGCAGATAGAGAACATAAATTTCCACATCACAAGTAAGAGAATACAAGAGGCTGTGTCAATGGAGAACCATTGCTAGAAATACTTTATACCGTTTCATACACAGACAGAGTTCATCATACAATTGTATATATGTGTTAGTGTGTGTACTTGTCTTTATAGAATCCATTGAGCACTTGTCCCATTATGCATCATCTCTCCAAACCATGTGATTGACGATCCATATCATAGAAAATAATAGATTTGAGGGTCACTATGAGCCTATGCTATATTTGATGATAATGATTTTTTAAGTAACTAAAAATACAATAAATTCTGGCCTTCTTAGATTAATCACCCTTCACAATGATGATAATTAATCGGAGCAATTAGGACGTGGTAATAAAAACATCAAAACATCAATTGACAACCCAATATCATATAGTGACCTGGTGATATCCGGGTGTTAAGCTACAGATAACTTGAAACACAGTGGGGCAGCCCTCAACTGGTGACATTTGATAAAGATTGGTCCACCTTCATAAGGGAAAATCAAATGTAGAAACCCGTTAAATGAAAATAATAATAATTACTAAAAAAAAGGTAAGTTAAACCAAGCATATTATATGGTAATGACATGGATCTTTTTTGTATAAGCATTCAAGTCTCACCCTGTGAAAGAGCCACTGAGATACACGCTTCTCCCACCATAACTCCACACAAAGTTCATGGGGATTAGCACTGTGCCTGCAACTCCACCGCCTTCCCGTGCAGAATCCATTCCCGGAATCCGCTCCAATAATATAAATAACTCGCCAAAGACACCCTCCAAGCAGCAATCTTTTCACAATCCGACCTCTAATTCATTTACTGCAGCACCAATTCAGGCAAACATCCAACAAGTTACAACCCACTGCAACGCTGAGCCTCGTAGATTCCCAATTGACTCGACACTAAACATTAACAACTAAACAAAATATTCCAAAATCAAAGACTCAATCTTTCAATGCTAGAAACAAACAACAGTGATAACTGAGTCGTATTCTAACTGTTCCCAAATCACCAAAAGAAAAACCTAAATCATGCAAATTCACGCCCCCAAAATCCCAAACTCAAACCCAAAAAAAAAAAAAAAAAAAACCACCCCAATCAACTTTCACAAACACCCGGAATTCCAATCCAAATGGGTCCAACAACAATCAAACCCCCAACAAAAACGGATTGAAATTTGGAGCAATTCCTTCAAAACAAAATCAAATTCCAAACCCTAAAAACACAATAAACAAAATCAATTCTAGCACGTGAAAACAAACGGATGTCGAACATTTCCAAAAAACAAAAAAAGCTAACCCTAAAACAATGGTGGTGCAAGGCAGAAGGAAGGGCCAGAAGGTGTATGACACTGCTGCTCCGCTCTGAGCCTCAAGACCGTGACAAAACGGACGGACGGAACGGAATTGAGAAATTAAAAATAATGAGGTGGTGATATGTATGTTGTTTTGGGGGATTTACATCTTTAGCAGCCAAATCTATATCAAAAATACTATTGATTTTCCCTCTTTTTAATTGGATTTTCTGTCTTTTTCTGTGTACATATAATAAACACATATTTATGATGTTGTACAAGACTACAAGTTGGCATTTTCTTCTTCCTTTTTTCAATTTTTTTACCATTTATAAATTTTTTCTGTATTTATTATAAATTATTATATATTTGCTACAGTTAAATTTTGATTTAATTTATTGCAATAGTAATATGTTTTACTGATGTGACATTTATATTTATGATAAATTATTTTAACATGTGGGGTTATTGAAATAGTAATATGTTTTAGACAGGTTTTTTTGCAATAGTAGCATGTTTTATTGAAGTGACATTTATATTTATGATAAATTATTTTAACACGTGGGCTTATTGCAATAATAATATGTTTCACTGTAAAATTACTATCAAACAAACTTTTATTTTGCAATTCAAGATATATTATTAATAATTTAGAATGCATTTATAGTATTTCTATTAATTTTAGTAAAGGTATTATTTTTAAAAGTGTTTTTAGGAGAATCATCTATCAATTGTTTTTTAAAAAAACACTACAAGTAATTTTCTAACACTATAAGGCTATGTTTGATTATTGAAAAATTTGAGGGAAAATATGAAAGAAATAAAACAGTATATATAAAATTTATTTTTAAAACATATCTAAAAATATTAAAATTTGGTTACAAACATTTTAAGTTTTTAGGCAAAAAGATAATGAAAAATAAAACACTATATATAAAATTTATTTTTAAAACATATTTAAAAATATTAAAAATTGGTTAAAAACATTTTAAGTTTTTAGTTAAACTTTTTGTTCTACAAAAAGAATAGTTTAAAAAAAAACTATTATTCAAGATTGTTTTAAAAAACAGTTATCAAATAAGTCATAATTTTTTTTTTCAAAATCACTTTTTATGCTAAAAATGTTTCATTAAATTACTACTAAAACTACTCTTAATAAAAAAAATTGCAAATTCTACATTTATAATATTGCATTTATGCTTTCATGTGAAACCCACTTCTTAATTAAAAAAAAAAAAAATACAGAGCACCACTTGATCAACAAACAATCAAAAATGTCTCTGGCTAACATAGAAGGTTCAACACTTGATCATCTCAAGTGTCATTTATGAAAGATAAAACAATATAATATAGCATTCCAATTTGCTTTCCGCCTTTAGTTTTCTTATTGTCCTTCTCAAACTTTTCTCCACCACCATGATAACGAGAGGAAAATCCAAGGGGATGAGGAAAAAAGCTGGATGCCAAATATTGAAATACCGATGTGGGATTCCAATGGCTTTGGAATGGTCAAAACTTGGTTACTTTTCAAAAGCTTTGTGGCCTTAATTTTAGTATTCAGAAGTTGAATACCAATGGCTCGAAGTGTGGACAAAATCACTAGGTTAGCAACAACCTGATGCCTTCTTACTGCTCCAATGGAGGCTAAGTTTTGTTGTCCTTTTATGATGGATTTGCTGGCCCTCACCCATCATATTTGAAGCAATTATTACTCCCAGAAATTCTTCCAATGCTATCAATGTTGCTTGAATTAAGGTCCAAGGCCTTTCAACTCGATTCAATGTCCATGGACCTTGACTATTTTCATCTTGTTTTTCATGAGGCTAAGGAAGACGAAGTCAAATTTGATCTCAAAACCAAAATTTTCAATATCAATATATGATAAGAATTTAATTAAATATTACTTAATATGTTCCTACTTGAATGTTGTGGACCCTACATTTTACTCGATGCGTTCCCATTCGATGGCGCAACTTGTTTTTTGTTTATTTTATTTGGTGAAAAATATGATTTTTAGAAAAGACTTGGAGTCGCCACTTATTTTTGTTTTATTTTTAAAGGGAAAATAAAATAAGAAAGAAAACCCTAAGTATGACTCTTTATTTGGAAAAGACGGTCTATGTAAAACCAAAGTCGAATCCAGGGGTCAGGTTACCTATTGGGAAGGTATGGTGGTGAGCCGTAGCACCCTTCTAAGTTCTTAAAAACAGGTATCTACTAAATAAGATGAAACATGTGACAATTGATAAGGGAATCAATGGATACTAATGAAATCATCAAATAATAAAACAAAACGAGCATGAGAACGAATAAATAAATAAAGTAGGAGTGGGAGTGTACCTTATTAACAAGTAATAGTGCGCTATCATGGAAATAAGGTTAGCTCAAGTATAAAATTATCATATGCATATTAAAGAGCATAACAAAAATCAAACAATATTCATTAAGCATAAAACTTATACGTAGGGCCCCCACCAAAGTCCAAATTATCTTACATGAATTAGTCCCACAAATTCCATTATTTTGGAATTATGAAAATTGTTTTCATGCTTATTAAAAAAAAATCAAGGAAAACAAAGGATTATTTGAAAATCAAATAAAATTTGTGAATTAAAAATATTTGAAAAATGAAGTGGAATTAAAACTATTTGAAAGAAAATTGGAGTTTTGAAAATTGAAATCTTAAAAAAAAAAAAAATTGAAAATGGGAGTTTGGAAAATTAAATTTGAAAATTGGAAGTTTGAAAATTTATTTGAAAATGAGAGTTTTGAAAATTAAATTTGAATAATTGTTTGAGAATTGAATTTTGGAAAATTAAATTTGAAAATTGGAACTTTGGAAAATTATTTGAAAATGAAAGTTATGGAAATTGGAATTTTGGAAAATTATTTGAAGATTAAAGTTTTGAAAATTGGAATTTAGGAAAATTATTTAAGAGTGGAATTTTTAAAAATTGGAATTTTGGAAAATTATTTGAGAATGGAATTTTAAAAAATTAAATTTAAAAATTGGAATTTTGAAGAATTATTCAAAAATGAAAGTTTTGAAAATTAAATTTGAGATGAAAATTGGAATTTTGAAAAATTATTTGAAAATTGAATTTTTAAAAATTGAAATTTGAAGAATTATTCAATAATGAAAGTTCTGAAAATTAAATTTGAGATGAAAATTGGAATTTTGGAAAATTATTTAAAAATTGAATTTGTAAAAATTGGAATTTTGAATAATTATTCGAAAATGAAAGTTTTGAAAATTAAATTTGAAATGAAAATTAGAATTTTGGAAAATTATTTGAAAATGAAAGTTTTGAAAATTAAATTTAAAATTTGGAATTTTGAAAATGAAAGTTTTAAAAATTAAATTTGAAAATTGGAATTTTGAAAAATTATTTGAAGATTAAACTTTTGAAAATTAAATTTCGGTATCAAAATATGAAAATAAAATAAAATGACATATGGCCTTTGGGTTAGTGAAAACCGGGTCTTTCTTCATGCATCAAGTAAGTTGAGAGTGTGAACTGCCAAGAGCAGTGACAGGCAATCTGGCTTCAAGTATCTGTCATCATCAACTTTAACAAATAACTCAAAGTCAAAAAGTGCATAGGTAACTTTGAAGAAAGCTAACATTTTGTATGGGAGCTTACTATACTCCTCAATATCTAATAACATGAAATCATCATATTGTGCAACCTCTTTTCTGAGCTTTGCCATCTTTGCTTTATTGTTGGCCCTACCAATAACAAACATGAATGTCGAACCAATAGCATCTTCCAGGCGCTGCAGTCCTTGTTGATCCGTGGGCATCCACGACTTCCTCAGCGATCGTTGCTGTCCCACATACCCAAACATAGTTTGAATCCCTATAAACCCCATCACCTTATACCTCTTTATAGCTCATGCATTTGGATAAGAACTGAAAACAGAGGAAAATCATAGCAAGGAAACGTCTTCAGAAATAGAGCATAACATAATAAACAGCTCAAGACATTGATGGAAGCTTCACTGCATAGATTATCAATGAACCTGTTGACTGAGTGGGGGAGATTAAATCAAACATGAACGGAAAATAATTCTCGAACATTTCACAACAAAGCTAAAACAAGTTGAGGTTGCTTTTCAATAAGAAAAAAAAAATGGTAGGTAACTTGAGGATAACAATGGAATTAAAGCAATGTTAACAAATCCAAAGTCATTGTGATCAATTGGTTCAACTGTACCTGTCATTATTCTCTATGTATCGAATAGTCGAAATAGGGAAGAAGATAACAAAAGATACCTTTGAATCAATTGTCAAACCTGTGGATGATATCGACCGAGTCTATGAGTTTGTGTGCAAGGTTAAAGAGACCTTCCCAACTCTGATTCGGCGATATGTTCCTGATATCACTACCATTCCCCTTCACCAAGGAATGGTGTGGCTACCAACCTGGAAAGCTCTTCCAAGTTACCCTGTTCTATCGGATCTCTGGATGAGATATGGAAGACACAAGTATAGAAAGACTCGTTCTTCCTTCCCGGCTATGTCTTTGGAGATGGTCGGGTTCTGATTTCTGGTAGAATTCGAGAGGTAATCTATTCGGATAGAGGAGTGTGAATGAGGAGTTGGGAAAAGGCATTAAGGAATGAGGGAGTTGCAGAAAAATTGGTTTTGGAAGGGAACTGAAAAAGATGAATGATTAAGTAATTTTCAAATGTTTAATTGTATTAAAATTTTTGAAATACACCAATTCACCCCCTCTCTATCTTAAGGAGAGCCATTTGAAGATCTTTCCTTATACCTTGATATAATTAGTGCTTTACAATATCTAACTATGACAAGGGAAGACATCTTAATTGCTATTAATAAACAAGATCAATTTTTACATGTTCCAACCATTGATCAGTGGGAGGTTTGCAATATAGCACAGTTGACTATGGCTTACATGTTTCAACCAGCTAAAGGTTTATTTCTTGAAGGGTTTGCATATGCGGGATTGGGTTAGCAGCTTACTTAGATGATCGAAGGTCAACTAATGACTATTACGTATACTTGAGTGGAAATTTGATTCAATGGTGCTCAATGAAACAAAAGGTTGTTGTGCGCTCCAACACATAAATCATAATACAGGGCAAGCTCAAGGAATCACAAAGATTCTCTGGCTTCAATCTTCGTTACATGAGTTGAAAACTAGCATTGTAGTTTGTCCTATTTTGTGGTGCAATAATACCAAAGCAAGTTCGTTAGCTTCCAGTCTCATGTTTCATGCTAGGACAAAGCATATTGAGATGTACATTTTGTTTGCAAAAAAAGGTTAGCCAAAGAGTTAAATGTTAAACATATTTCTAGTGAAAAACAAATTGCAAATGTGCTTCCTAAGTCATTTTCAAAAGTATAATCTGATCAACTTCAAAACAAGCTGATAATGACTCTATTTCTGTTCAACTTGAGAGGGAGTGTTAGAATTAGTTAGCTAAGCATAAGTTGTTAAAATACAACTCGACCTATTTAACATGGTGTAGATCTCTAACAAGCTATAAAAGTAAAGTTTTCCTATGTCCATATTCAATGTATAGCTTTTATATAAATATTAATAAAGCTCACATAATAGAGCAGTTTTGATGTTCATCAACATTCTTGTTATCTTTCTAAAAACTAGTGTTTCCCATTTAACATTCTCCCTAAGTTTCTTAGCATTTATAACACTTTAATAGAAAATTTTGGTGTTGAACAACTGTTGATTTTCATGCAATGATTCTTAGTGAAAAATTAGAGAAACATGAAAAGAAAAACACATAAATTTAACGTGGTTCAACAGATTGCCTATATCTACGGGAATAGAGAAGACGACTTTCACCATATCTAAAATTAGGGTTACATAAAAGGATATTTATACTAACCATTGAGTGATAAAATTCAAAAAATACCCTTGAACTGTACCGTAAAGAGGCGTTGCCTTCTCGTACCCCCAACCTATCGTTCGTCTTAAACAATAAAAATACAAACTTGAATAGCAAATGTCGTCACTTAGCTTCGACATTTGTCCATTTTTCTCCATATATCTTTCATTTAATATGAGTCGCATACTACAACAACAACAATCTACTTGAGATGTCAAATCCCCTTGAACTGATTTGACTTCATTTTCAATCCTCCATAATAACCTTTTATTCTAACTAAGCAAGAAAGACTTAAGATTTTCCCATAGATAACGCCAATAAATATGTTAATTTTTTTTTCAAATAATTTAGTGAATAAGATATGAGTAGGGGGAAGTGAATGATCATTCTCCCTAAATAACTCTTTATTTAAATGTATCATGAAATATACAAGAGAGAACTCTAGCGCTATGGGACCTTAATGAAGGAGGAGTTGCTCCTCTCTTTGGCTTGAATAAGATATGAGTAGCGATTGGACCACTACTCTATATTTATTGTTCCCAAAATTTTAAGAGAGCTTGCTCAATCCCAAATATTTTCACTTGGAATATCCAAATTTCGGAATTGATGTTAGTTATATTATGAGAATCATGGGATGAAAGGAAGAAATAATTACAAAAAGAAAGGGAAGAAAAAAAGAAAGTTTAAATCTTAAATTGATGAAAAGGAAATTTAGAAGTGTGGGTTGGTAAATTTGGTCAAAATGTAACTTATTTGAAAACAATGGACTATCCCTGAGTGTTACAATGATGGGCCCATTGAAATTAAAGTTGAAGTTAGTAAGTAGGTCTGAATTTACTTAAGATAATATGATTAATTGAATTTAATGTAGTCAACGCTATTAAAAAAGTGAAATGAAATTATAATTACTTTTTTGGTTTTCACTTTCCAACTTTATCAAACCGTTTATTCTATTATAATTAGGGATCATTTTGCTAATTGAATTATTTTAAAATTTAAAAATTCGATAAAAAATACTTGAAACTTTTTATTTTTAGTTATTTTTTGAGGGTTATTTTTTAAAAAACTATACAAACACGTAAAATGATTAAAAATAAAGTATTAAATATAAAATTATTTTTAAAACATATTTAAAAATATTAAAAATAATTTTAAAATATTTTATATTTACTTTTGTTACATAAAATATTAAAGAACAAATTTCAAAAACTATTTTTTAAAATTATTTTTGAAAATAATTACCAAACAAGTCTTATTTATCAAATGTTTTTTTTTTTAGAAAATATTATAAGTGATTTTTCAGATTTTTAAAAATATTTTTTAAATTTTATCAAATACTTAATTTTTTTTTCTAAAAATGTTTTTTAAATTAAGAATGTGTTGGATAGTATTTTTAATTTTTTAAAAGTGTTTTATAAATTTTACTAAATATATAATATTTTTTTTTTAAACTTAAAAACACTTTAAAAATCAGGCTGCATCCATTAATTTGAGAGAATTTACCTTATCATAAAATTTCCAAAATTACGTATTTACCCCTGTTTAGGTAATTTCATGAACGAAGAATACAAGGCAGAGCTACCATAAAAAATATCTCCACTCAATATTTTAAAAGTTTAAATTCTTAATATAGTGGAACGTCCAATCGTCATGTACGTATATGACAGCGAAGCTGTCACTTAATCATTTCTCTCCATATTTAACACGTTGGATTCCGCAATCTGACACACCACTTGTCCTTGAATTGCACGCTCCCGACCCACGCGCCGTTGCACGACGCACATGCCCTAACCACCAGACAAATCCAGGGAAACAAACAAGTCTCGTAAAAAATATTCAGAAGTATATATATATATATATATATAGGTTTTTGATTCATGCAGCATGCAGAAAGAGAACAAAAAAGGAAGGAAAAAGAATTCATTTAATTCATGTTCATCGCCGCCTCTTGTAGTCTTGGAGTCTTGTTGGCTTCCTTGAGAAAAGAAAATTATTTAATCCACAGAACTTGAAAAGGGTGAGAGAGGTAAGCAAATGGAATAGAAAGTGGAGGAGGTGGGAAAACACAGCTCTTTCTATGATGTGTACATCAAAACAATTAGCGTGAAAATTCGAATAGATTCGAGCCCACAATTGAGATAGTCCGAGTACGTATTCGCCAATATGCGTGTTGTGATTGGTTGATTGATCAATGGTTTTTAAGGCGGTGGAGGACATATTTTATTCGCTAATTTTTGTGCTTTTGACGGGGAATCACTGATGGCTTTTGAGCTTATGCAACCCGAGTCAGCTTCCGGAGATTCCGGTTCTGGGTTTTGTTGGGTTTTTTGAGATATTCTGTGGGTCGAGAGGGTTTGGCATTTGGGGGAGTGATGTTAGACTTTAGGGAAGGTGGCGTGGCGAGGGGATTAGGTTTAGGGTTAGGTTTTGGGTTTTGGGATTAGGTTTTGGGGTGAAGATGGAAGAGAATGAGCTCGAGGAAGGCGGGGCTTTCTACTACGAGGAGGAAGACAACGCAAGCATTGACCCTGAAATCGCTCTCTCTTACATTGTAAGGGTTTCTTTATGCTTGCTTCATCAAATTTGAATCTTTTAGTGGGAATTGTTTTAAATTCATTAATTGTGCTGTTTGGATTGGGTGGGTTGATGCTGTAAGTTTCAATTGGATTATAGTATTGGGTTTTTGATAGTTCAAAGATGGCTACTCGGATATAGTCTTGGAACAGAATTGGTTGGTTTGGTTGCTAAGAAAGAGTAGGAAAAAAAAAAGGATAATTAAAACTTTGAATTCTAGATTTTCATCACTTGGATGTTCAGAGAAGAAAAGTTGCACTTGGCTGAGCTCAATGTAATTTTCTCAGGACTTGGTTTATTTGAATTGGTAATATCAGGAAACTTAAAAGACTCAAAAAATTTACTTTCTTTCACGCGCATAAAAGTAAAACATTTAAGAACTGACTATGAAGGGCGTGACTTTGCTTAGGCTGGATATGGAAATCTTGTGCATGGTTTCCCCATTTTAGTTGAAGTACATATTAAGGATGTATCCTTGATCAATCTCAGTTTATTTGAACATCGTGCCAACTGGATTTTTCATCAAAAGGACCCAATTTCAGACAAAAACAAGTGATTGCTGGTGCAGAAATTCTGCATAGAGTCATCTGTTTGGGAACATTTTCAAAAAAGAGTTCTCAAACAACAGTTTTTTAGAACCTTTCATAAAAACAGTTCTCAATTGTTCTTTCTTTTTTTTCTTTTTGATAATCGTAGATGCCTGGGCCAGCAAACTGGTGACCATTGGGGAGCAAACCCAAGGCCGGACCAACTGAGCTACCCCTCAGGGTTTAGTTCTCAATTGTTTATAAGAACATAATTCTATTTGGGAACTCAAATATGAAAAATAGCTTTCTTGATTTGTTCCCCATAACATTACCATGTACTTATATACAATGTAAAAGTTTTTAAAGTATTCTTCATATTTTCTGTTGTTGCTCATAATACTATACAAAAACCAATTGTAAACACCTTAAACTTGTTCTTAAAAGCTGCTTGTTTCTAGAACAAATTCTTAGAAAACCGTTTTCTGTGAAAAGTTTGCTAAACGAGTTTTCTGAACTAAAAACCTGTTTTGCGTTTAACGAACAGAAATCTGTTTCCAAGATCAGTTACCAAACAAGGCTTTGGTGATTGGTGACTTGGGTTTTGAAGCTATGCAACCTTCATTCCAACCATGGGATTTGTCAACCTTGTGACTATTTAATGAAGGACAGTAAAAGGAAAGAAACTTATTGTTTTATGTATGTTATTTCTTATTCGTCATTCTCAATAAATAGTTGTACAAAACACAACCTAACTGATCCAAATAGCTGTACAAAAGTTTGATAAGTTGATTTTTCAATCTTTTTTATGAATTGAAACATGAAAATTTCCTACTCTGCAGAGATTTAAATCCCAACTATTTGTTGACAGCTAGAAATGACAAAAAACATGAATCTCAAAATTTTCTCATTTTCTTTTCCTCATGTTCCTCAAAAACTTAGCAAAGCATTGTTGTAAGCTCTCTTCTCCTCTTTGTATTTTGTGTAGACATTTCAAAAACCAACCACCTTGAAAATAGATTCTGTGCTAGTAATTAGTATGATTCAAAGGCAACAATTTTATGATGTAGAACTTAGTTAATTTGTTGATGCAGGACAAACTAGGAGATCAAATAAAGGTGGGCTAGGACTTCATTCATTTAGGATTTGAGTGGACCAAGGAGTTTAGGTTATGGCAATGGAAAAAAAAATAAAAAGCAAGGAAAGAAAAAGAGGATAGGATGACCTTAGAATCACATTAAGGTCTTTTAGGAATTTCACATAGAAAAGAAAATCTCACTAGTGAAAGTTGCAAAGCATTGAAAAAAAAAGAAAGAAAAAGCAATCAACATTACGCATCAATTTTCATTGAACTCATGGTTATATCAAACTTTCTTATTTATAGGTTTTGAAAAACCTTGAAAACATAACAAACATGTATGTAATTTATTGTGACTCTTATTTCTTTCCTAAAACTGAAGAATTTCTGAATTCCTTTATTGATTCTTTAGGTACACACCATACACATATATATACACAAATGACTGAATAAGAAAATATCAATCTAGCTTGATTCTCTCTTAAAATTAGGAAACTGAATCATCCTAAATGATCTCTCCTTTTTTATTCCTAAAATACTTTCCTAAATTAAAACCCTAACTTTGAATGCCAAATTTCAACACTCCCCCTCAAGCTGGAGAATATATATCGTATAATCCCAGCTTGCAAGTTAAGTCTTCGAAGTTAGGCTTAGGTAAAGCTTTGGTGAGGATGTCTACGGTTTGGTGCTTGGTAGGAACATAGTTCAATTTAACCGTCTCACTAGTCACCTTCTCTGTGATGAAGCGTCTGTCAATCTCAACGTGCTTGGTCCTGTCATGATGCACGGGGTTCTTTGCTATGCTTATAGCTGCCTGATTATCACACATCATCAGAATTGGAGATGAACTCGTTTGTCCCAGTTCACTAAGAACCCTTTTTATCCAAATCCCTTCACAGATTTCCTGTGCAAGAGTTCTGTACTCAGCTTCTGCACTACTTTTGGCTACAACTGATTGTTTCTTACTCCTCCAGGTAACAAGATTTCCCCAGACAAAAGAACAATATCCAGAAGTGGACCGCCTGTCAATGATGTTTCCTGCCCAATCCGCATCTGAGTATACTTCAGTGTCACGGTTCTCTGTCTTTCTGAAGAATAGACCTTTCCCTGGTGTCATTTTTAAATATCTAAGAATCCTGTAGACTGCTTCCATGTGTTCCTCAGTGGGGCTGTGCATGAATTGACTTACAACACTCACTGCAAAGCCAATATCTGGCCGAGTGTGTGAGAGATAAATCAAGCGCCCGACGAGCCGCTGATATCTCCCCCTGTCTACTGGTGTACTTTCTATCTCGATATCAAGTTTCTTCTGACTATCCATAGGAGTATCAATTGGTTTGCATCCAAGCATACCGGTCTCCTTAAGAAGATCGAGTATGTATTTTCTTTGAGAGACTACAATTCCCTTCCTTGATCTAGCCACTTCCATACCAAGGAAATATTTCAAATTTCCAAGGTCTTTAACTTCAAACTCTTCTGACAAATACTTCTTCAAATTCTGTAATTCCTCCATATCATTCCCAGATAGAATAATATCATCCACATAGACTATCAATATGGCCATTTTCCCGGCATGAGACTTCTTGACAAATAGAGTATGATCAGCCTGACCTTGTTTGTAGCCCAGCTTCAGGACTGCTTTTGTGAATCTATCAAACCAGGCTCGGGGAGATTGTTTAAGGCCGTACAAGGATTTTTGGAGTTTGCAAACCTGATTCTTTGCCATACTTCCTTCGAAACCAGGTGGTATTTCCATGTAGACTTCCTCTTCTAGGTCACCATTTAGAAACGCATTTTTTATGTCCAGTTTTTGCAAGCACCAATCTTGATTGACAGCCAATAAGAGAAGAATCCTGATAGTGTTCAGTTTTGCAACAGGAGCAAAAGTCTCCTGATAGTCTATCCCATAGGATTGTGTAAACCCTCTAGCTACCAAACGAGCCTTGAATCTCTCGACTGATCCATCTGCTTTGTATTTTATGGTGAAAATCCACTTGCACCCCATGGGCCTCTTCCCAACCGGCAAATCTGTGATAGTCCACGTCCCATTCTTCTCAAGTGCATCAATCTCATCTTGTACTGCCTTCTTCCATTCTGAAATTTTGAGTGCCTCTTGTATTGTGTTGGGAACCTGAGTATCATCAAGAGAAGTAGCAAATGCTCTGTAAGATGGTGATAGCCCTTCATATGTAACATAATTCCCAATTGGATGATCTGTACATCTCCTAACACCCTTTCTCAATGCAATCGGCAGAGTAGAATCATCAATGCTGGGAATTAACACCTCTCCAGCCCTATCCTCACCTATATTCTCTTCAGGAAGACTTGAATTGGAGTCAATATATTGGCCACATGTTGACTGTGATCCGTGCTCTAATTCCTGTCTTTTCCTCCTCTTGATGTAAACTTGTAAGTTCTCATTAGCAAGTTGTGGGGCTATAGGTTGAATAGGCATGGGAGACTGGATGGTCACAGGAGAAGGAACATTTGTGTGCTGGGCTGGCTGGATTGATGACGGCATGGGTGTGGACAACTCAGTGGGCGCGAATTGGGAAGGATTTGGTGACTCTGAGTGAAAAGAAGGTATACCCTCAAGAAGAGACTCCCAAACTTGATGTTCATTCATGCTTTCCCCCTGAACATGAGATTTGGGATAGAAGAAGACATGTTCAAAGAAAGAGACGTCCATGGTGGTGTAAAATCTTTTGTTGGTTGGAGAATAGCATTTGTACCCTTTTTGGGTTGGAGAATACTCTAGGAAAATGCACTTATTGGCTCGAGGAGCAAATTTGCTATGATTTTGAGGATACACATGAACGAATGCCGTGCAACCAAATACTTTGAGTGGTAAATCAGAA